>NC_028454.1:10284726-10365541 GCF_000263155.2 Setaria italica | reverse complement strand
TTAGCTGCTGTCTAGATAAACCGCAAATGGCGCCCCTCACCTCGTGTCGTGTTGCCATCCGGTAGGGCAGCGGCGGCGCGGCGTGTGCCGCGGCCGCGGGGGTACAGGGTGTTGTAGCGTACCTGCTCCGCCTCGGCGTGTACTACGTGGTGTTGTCTTGCGTCGGCATCGCCGGCATCTCGCCCTGCCATGTCCCGTCCCTGCCTCCCTCCCCTTGGCAGCTGGTGGGATGCTTGCTGTGCTGACGTGGTGTAACATGGCCTCCCTGGCCAATCATTGGCTGCCTCGTCGTCGGCTTGTCACGCTCACGGCCCGTGCCTCGCTCTCTGATTAATCTTGCCTCTTCCTTACTCCAGGCTCCACGTTCTTGATATGGTTCGGCCCGACGCCGAGGCTCGCCGTCGCCGACCCCGACCTCATCCGGGAGATCCTCGTGTCCCGCGCCGACCACTTCGACCGCTACGAGTCGCACCCAATGGTGCGCCAGCTCGAGGGCGAGGGCCTCGTCAGCCTGCGCGGCGATAAGTGGGCGCACCGCCGCCGGGTGCTCACGCCGGCGTTCCACATGGAGAATCTCAAGGTCAGACAGCCAGCCTGCAAGCCTTGCCTCTGCAACGATCTTCTTCTTGTTGTGGTGAATTGTACTGATGGCACATTGGGACGGAATGCAGCTGCTGCTGCCGTTCGTGGGGAGGACGGTGGTCGACATGGTGGACAAGTGGCGCGACATGGCCGCGGCGGGGTCCGGCGAGGTCGAGATCGACGTGTCCGAGTGGTTCCAGGTGGTGACGGAGGACGCCATCACCCGCACGGCCTTCGGCCGGAGCTACGAGGACGGCAAGGCCGTCTTCAAGCTCCAGACCCAGCTCATGGCCTTCGCCTCCGAGGCATTCCGCAAGGTCTTCATCCCTGGATACAGGTAACCAATCAACTAACGTGACGTCATAATTCAATGTTTTGTGCTCTAATTATCTATAAAGAACTGACATGGTTTCCATGCGTGTATGTGTACAGGTTCTTGCCAACCAGGAAGAACACGAGCTCGTGGAAGCTGGACAAGGAGATCAGGAAGAACCTTGTGACGCTCATTAGCCGGCGACAGGAAGCCGCAGACGACGAGAAGCTCAGCGGGTGTGCCAAGGACCTCCTCGGGCTCATGATCAACGCGAGCAGCAACGGCGGCAAGGTGAGCCCCATCACCGTGAACGACATCGTGGAGGAGTGCAAGACGTTCTTCTTCGCCGGCAAGCAGACGACGTCGAACCTCCTGACGTGGACCACCGTCGTGCTCGCAATGCACCCCGAGTGGCAGGAGCTCGCCCGGCAGGAGGTCCTCGACGTCTGCGGCGCTCATGACATCCCCTCCCGCGAGCAGCTCGTCAAGCTCAAGACAGTAAGCTCTCGCGCCCCCTCCCTGACAAAATTCTCTGATCACCCGATGAGATTAACAATGTCCGATCCGGCGATGAGCTGACTCGTGCTGGGGTCTCATTGGCAGCTCGGGATGATCCTGAACGAGACGCTGCGGCTGTACCCGCCGGCGGTGGCGACGGTGCGCCGTGCCAAGGCCGACGTGGAGCTCGGCGGGTGCCTGATCCCACGTGACACGGAGCTGCTGATTCCGATCATGGCCCTGCACCACGACGCCCGGCTGTGGGGCCCTGATGCCACGCAGTTCAACCCGGCGCGGTTCGCCAGGGGCGTGGCGCAGGCCGCCGCGCACCCGACGGCGTTCATCCCGTTCGGGCTCGGCGCCCGGATGTGCATCGGCCAGAACCTGGCGCTCCTGGAGGCCAAGCTCACCGTGGCCATCATCCTCCAGCGGTTCGACTTCCGGCTATCTCCCAGCTACCTCCACGCGCCGACGGTCCTGATGCTCCTCCACCCGCAGTACGGGGCGCCGGTCATCTTCCGGCCTCGATCATCCGAGCCGTCCGATCATAATCGGGGCATGTGAGAATATGATGAAGCTACTAACCAACCTTGTCAGTGTCGATTGCACCTGGCAGAATGACCAATAACCTTCCTCAGGCTCAAGATGAGCTTACTGCTTTGTCCTCAAGACGAGCACAAAGAAGCACCCCACTGTACTGTACTAACATATATATACTGCTGAAGACGGCAGCAGCAGCAGCAGATTAGATTAGTAGAGAAGAAGCGAGTAGGAGCGTAGAAGGCTTGACCTGTGCCTCCCAATTTTTCAGTCGTTTTGGGTTGATGATTTCCTTCCTTCCATCTTGGATGAGGTTTTGCCGGGTGTGGTTGGTGTGTGAAGGATTGCAAACTGTACACATGTCGTGTCCCGTCTGTTCTTGATACATGAATGAAGGAAGGAAAAAAAAAGGTGACCAGGGAAAAAGAGAGCGCCAAAAGGGGGAATGCGGGCGTATGGAAGATGCATGCATGACCACAGTGCGTCTGTTTACTTCCCTGTCATTGTTCTCTCCTCTCTGTGGTCCTCTTGTGATGCAGACCAGAAGCCATTAAAGGAAGAGATGGGTGCCTTGCCGGGTGCTGGCCATTTAAGAGTACCTTGCAAAGGGAACAAACGGGTGTGCCACTGCCACAGCCGGCGGAAGAGTAACCAAACGCGGCAGCCAAGAAAGCAAGCAGCAGCAGGTGGTGGAGTGGATATAAACCAGACTGATGGCAGCGGCGGCGTACGATGCGAATCATCAGCACCTGCTCTGATCTGCCAGCGCCAGTGCGCCACCACCACCCCATCCATCATCAGCTTCAATTCATTGCCACCTCTCTGCGAGGCCGCGGCATCAATGTGTTGGATAGATCATGGATGGCGTCCAAGGCTTGTACTGGTACGGTGCCCCGCCGGCCACCAAGCTGTCACCGGCCGCGGGCCGACCAGAGGACCAGAACTGTAGCGGCCGATGAGCCTCGCCTCCTCCCCATAAAGGCGCGGCGAGGAGTGGGTTGGGGGGCCCTGTCGCGGTGGTGGTGGTGGTGGCGCTCGGCCCTGCTACTGTTCATCTCCCCTGTCAAACTGCGCTGGCCGGGCACAGCAGCAGCACACTGCCATATTGCGTTGCTTCGAGAGAGCGGAATGGCGATGGGGTGGTGAGATGGCCACCTGCAAATGCCGCTGGATTGGCCTGACTCCACCGGTTGTGGGGGAGCAGTGAGTGAGCGAGTACTCGCGACAGGCAGGCGAGGGCTTTGCTCTTGGGATCTGCAAAAATGATTCAAATTTAGCTTTGGATCTGGATCATGCCAAGTAGTACAGCTCAGGTTCATTTCATGGAGCACAAGAACTCCGCCCTGCTCACCTGCTTACCGGTTTTTACGGGATTAAACAACTGCAGGTTTCCATGCAGGCACTGAGGCACAGTTGTCTTGCACAGTAGAATGTCTTGCAACTCCGGAATTAGATATACTGATGATGACGACTGATGTGCTGTTACAAGCAGCTGATGCGGCTGTGATTTGCTGGACTCGTGCTGCTTCTTGTGTTAAAGAATCAGGGGCACTCCACAAGCTGCAGAAAACCATCTAGTATCAGCACAAACAAGCCGCCGTCTAGGGGTAATTGAAAACCAAAAGTACCTACCATATGCCTACAGCTCCAATCATTCATCCGTAGGAAAACAAAAGGTACTCTGCCAAGTGTGCTGTATTTGTACAGCAGCATTTACATATACCCCATCGGACTGTTCCTGCATCAAAGGTTTCACAGAGTGCAAGTGGTAGCATGATGCCGGTATGTATAGTTTCCTTGCCAGAATCAAAGTTTCAAGTGCATGGCTCCTTTTTACCTCATTCGTGAAAAAAGGCAAAGGCATTAACAGAGCAGCCACTGCACTGGCCAGGTGGAGCGCAGGCTCTTCTCCCCACCTGAGGGAGTTGCCTCCATCAAATGCCTTTCTCTTCTTCCCAAGGTCCGGTTCAATTGGGCAAGCAGAAAAAACTCATGGCAGCGCGACATCCAACATCTATTGCCCATTCTTCACCACAAGGTATTGCCAAACTCCTTTAGGGCTGTCGCTTCATTCCTACCCACCCTTTTCCTTTCAGAAATGCTGAAACAACAGACACTGAAATATATCAGAATTCAGAACCGTAGTGTTTTTACATGTTCGCTACCACTTTTGTCTAGTGCCAAGACGCAAATGCAGCCAACAGGCTCCAGAAAAATACAACTGAAAGTTAACATGTTACGACTCTGAGCAATCACATGTATACAACCAATTAATGCAATTTAATTCGGAATTCAAGTCGGGAGGGGAATGGAGGTGTTATGGGGAAGAAAGCTTTCATCCTAGAGATCTCCAAAGGGCTCCACCCCCGTGTTCCTCTCGAAGGGAAGCTCTAGATTTGTAGCTCCCATGTGTTTCTGGTCCCCATAACGGAAGGCATGTGCCAGAGGGCATCCTTCCTTTGCCCTCCATAGTCCATACTAGTGAGATGACATTCTTCTTCCCTATCCCAGCAACGTGCCATAAAGAAATGAGGCAATTGACATGCTAAAGAGCATGTGACCCCAACACACCGCATGATCACCTTTGCAACTATAATAAACACACAATGGGTTAACCCTGTTGATTGTTTTCACGAATAGGGTTAGGGCTAACTACTGCATACCACACAACTGGGGATACTGGGCCCTCCACTACCCCTAGCCGACATGAGAAGCATGCTTTATTATCAAAATCCGGACGCCTAGAAACACCTTTATCATCACGATGGCGGCATGAAAAGTCGTGAAACATAAACAAATGAGCAACTTATGGACAAGTTTATAGGAGGAAGTTATGTTTAGCCTCACTAGGAGGGTTAGGACCGTTGCAGAGCATAGTGAAAAACATCAGACAGCATGGGACTACACTGACATTTGTAAATGATCCTAATGCGTGATGCAAATTCACAACATGGTGCAAAAGTGTGCAACATTAGATTTCTGCATGCAATGATCATAACAGGCTAGCTTTCTTTTCGGGACTCATCATTCATGTGATCGAAGCATGCAAAGAGAAGTACTTTGCAGTAGCAAATGATAAGGACCATGGATTCGGACTTTAGGATGGTTGGATGCATGTTGCAGGATGATACAAATTCAAAATGGATACCGCGAGCAGAAAAGGGAGGGAAAGTCGGGAGGGATGGGACAAGTGGATCTCTTAATACCAGGGAATCATCTCTTGTCCTTTCTCTACTGTAGTCCCTTTTGTTTGTTAATTTGTGCAATCTGGTTCCCCTCCTAGGGGCAACACACAGCTGCTTGTACATCTCACCAATAATCTCCAGATCTCTGCTGCTAGTCAAGTATGTGAATCTCCAGGAACCTTCTTTCCTTACACCAATCAATCTGAAACACAAATAATTATTCACTCTTGGGGAGCTTTCCAAAAAAGATCTTCAGTCTTCATGTAATAATTGTTTTTTGAAACGAGATGTAATAATTATTCATACTACAAAAAAGAGATTGCACGATCATAAGAACTTGAATAACAGTAGCTGATATTATAGTATCAGAATCGCCAGCTAATGTAAAGTAGCTGAATCAAGGCACCCTCCATGTGATAAAAAACAAATGGCACTCCTATACTGGTATTTATACTGTAATATATAAAGTAATGAATTAATCAGGATACATGCATACCAATGCTATATGGATATTGCATTTCTAAAAAAAAACTAAAGGTTGTGCAACACTTGTACTAGTACAGAACCTCCAAGTGGTGAAACATAACTTAGTCATTACAAAAAGTGTCTACCAGCACTAAAATGGAACCTTGTTGCCTTTTTAAGTCAGGCCAACTAAAAAACAAATGGACACAGTACGTTCTCGTACAATGATGGAAGGGTGACTTGTTAACCCATCAGTGCACTGTGCAGCCACTCATCTACTATAAATACTGTTACGTACTTGTGTAATTTATAATATACTCAAAATAATATGAGCTAACAATAAATCAGATATGCACGTGAATTCACTGATGAAGCGATACAGGAAGGCCCAATGTTACTGTGAAACACTACAAAACATTCAAGCCAAATTCTCAAAATACAAATTTAAGAAGGGTATAAAAGTGGCATTACCATTGCAGATTCCATATTGTTTGCAAGCGAAGCTTTCCTGTTTATCTTTTTTTTCAGAAACAAATACCACTGTCGTTATAAAGGCAATACATCACGTTTGATTCTTGAGGAGATTTGAGTAGACCTCACAAATATCTTGTCAGCTAGTAGCAAGGCTAATTTAAGTCCTTTTGTCATTTCTCTGCAGCACCTACAGGGTGTAGCTATACTGGAACTGATTGGCACAGAGGGAAAATGAAATGCCTAAACAAACAACAACTCATGAGAGGCAGCAAAGGTTCGAATCAAAATGAGCCGCTGGTACGGAAACATAACAGAGCACATGCTGGGTAACGGAATGAATTAATGTAATGGTCCACCATTGTGTATTGCAGCACTGGTTCTACCACCAAACACAGACCTGATTTTGAAGCAAGAAAACACTGAGCAAGTGACAGAAAATACATGTAAAAGATCCCCTCTCCCGTACCTTCCGGCACAGACCAAATGACAGGATCCAGAGGGTCTACCGTCACATGGCACAGCAGATCCTCCAGAAAGCTTCCCGTCTGTTAACAAACTGTACCTCCGACAGCCGTCCGACCAACGTCTGCACAGCTGTGATGGGGGTGTGGAACGCCGTATTTTAACAAAGACAAACAACCCCCAAGCTCTCCCCTAATTCCAATACCACCACAGAAAACAAATCACAGGGACACTCACATGCCAACCAAACCTTCTCCCAACTCTAAAGATATGATGAGCATGACATGCATGGAGTGCACAGCCCCATGGATTCCAGCTCATATACTTAGCAAGTGAGACCTCGAAGACCCCAAATCTACTAGTTAACTACCATTAAAAGTCCCCAGTACATTCCCTAAGTTCCATGACCATTGTGCTACTCAAATCCTTCATCAAGTAGCACATCTGTTTTCTGATTAGTCTGATTAACTTGAAGCAGTAAGTCTATGCAAACCGTTGTGGCCCTTGGCCCTTGAATTATGCCAATCTGTCGGGGAGTAGTAGACAGCAGCAGCGCGCCAAGCTGCTTCCTGATGATTGAAGTGCTTTCAGCTTTCACTGCCCTCAAAGCAAGACAGTTGCTTGGCTACCTTTATGTTAATTGATAAATGAATTCAATGCTGTTATCAAATTAGCTGCATCCACTGGCATGCACAGTGCAGGGAGCAAAGCAAGATCGGTACAAGTATTTCATTACCATAACTTCCAGTGGGGCTTGACCCAATGACGTAGTCCACTCCAGATTGAGAGCAGATTTGAAGATAAATAACTAACTGCTGATATTACATATCTTGCACAAAGTGTTCTATACATGCATTTGTAGCCGTCTTTATGATCTGAGTAGCAAATGCAGGATAACAGTCATATCCACTGAGGGTTTGTTTGAATACGCCCATTCTCCATGTGGACTGGAGGGGACTGGCGAATTGAGGGGGAAATTAGTTCATTCCTCCTCGAGTCGACCCCCTCAAATCCACAAGGGGAATTGTTTATCCAAACTAGCTCTTAAATGGCTGGTAATCATGCATTAGAACTCTTCATAACTATCGAAGAACTTGTTTCATATCCTAAAATTTTCAATGCTCAAGGAGATATGCACAGTTAACACGAGATAGGCTAATAGAATAATGAACCCGATGGTCAGTAGATAGGGATTGGATGAAGACAAACAAAAAAGTCTGTTATATACTATTGATAATCCAGTGGTTTGTTATTCACTACTTGCTAAATGATGCTAATCAGTATGTCAGTATGTGGCAGAGGCACAATTTGATGAATTTGTACAAAATATTATATGCTATTAGTACAACGCCAAGCTCTAACCATTGAGCTAAGTGGACATACATAAAAGAAAGTGTAACAAAATCTTTCATTTCTACATAATTAAAAAAGTGTATAGGTATCTCAGTGCTAAATAAAATGAAAACATCGAGTTTCTAGGGTTTTTTTTCGGTTCAGATTTAGATGGAACTATTTAGCAAATACACACATACTGAATTAAGAAAATCACACAGGTCAGATTAGCGATATATCAATCTTCAAATGTAAAGAGAAGCAAAACGTGGTGCAGATACCCACAAGACAATTGAGTAACAAAACTACTAAGGATCTATTGGTTCTCGACCAGACCTGGCCACACCGAGGTTCAGGCGGCGCCAGACTTGTAGCAGAAAAAAAAGTTGCCAAGCTTTTGGCAAGAATTGCTGAGAAAAACCACTGAGCGGCCATTGAGGCCAGTGCAGCACACCGCAGGTTGAGTCACAAAGCAAACACAGGCTAACATGAGGTGCGGCGAGCTGTGGCAAGCTCTGGACAGGAACCAAACACGCCCTAACAATCAAGGTTACACACTTGCATGTGACACAATCGAACCGAACAAGATCAGGGGAAAAAATAGGCGAAATGTTTAGCAAAGTTTTAAGTAACCATTTTTATGAATATTAGAACACAAAACTCAGTTACGTCACACATAACGCTGTAGGCTCGTCATTTTGTAGTCCCCACAAGACAATTTTGTAATTCATTTCTATGCATCTCTCATATTTATGTACAACATAAGCATATCACAGATGATAATCAACAGATTGTATTGTGAATTTATAATTAATGCTAACATATATTTTTCTCAATATGCCAATCAAAATATCTAATAGACTGGACATTTTATTTCTAAAAACTTTCAAAATGTTTTCTAAGCATCAGTGTGATTAAATGTTTACTCTGTTTTATTAGGCTACACCTAACCATGATACAGCATGAGATGCATGCCTGCACATTTCTTTATCTAAGACTACAGTGTCTTTTTTGTTTTGGTCCAAATCACAACGATAACATATACATCTTATATTTTGTTGATTAAACTCACTTAAGAATTTCATCTATTAAGGTTTCTACACCAGAGCATCAGGAACACCGATCATTATGGATTTCTAATGTGCCTTCATTTGTTAACTTGGATACCCAGCATCTAAGCATAGAGCCTGCCTGACATTCAAGGTTGACATATTCAGTCAATGACAAAAAGGCTAAAGTACAAAATTAGGTAACAATTTATGAGAAACAATCATTCTAATTTATAGACTACATTTTAGTTGTAAATCACATAGAACATTTTTTCTAGACCAAAATGTTGAATAACCCATAGCTTTCCAAACTGATTGGTGTATAACTTGTCAAAGGCCACAAGAAACATACCAACATGGGAATATGTGATTCATACCTGTCATGTCAGATGCAAGAGCAGGCACGATGATCATGCCATTCATCTAAGAACCCAAGCTGTCACATGTCCTTCACGTGATTCTGCTCCTCTCTTCTTAAAGTGTACCACCACATGTATAATAGGGAATGGTGGCTGGTAGTCTGGCACAGTAGGCCAATTAAAAATGATGAGCAACTTAATTACCGCACAGCTCATTTCTCCAATCCTCCTTACCATGGCAGGTTCCACCAGTATAAGGGAATTATCACCTTGAAACTATGCTGGTGGGAATTATCACCTTGAAACTATCTGACATGAACAGGATGTGAAAAGCTATCAGAACTAAAATCTACTCGCTGTAGTCTGACATGAATCGAGAAGCCATTTAAGAGGAAGAACAGTCCAGATATATGGAGTACGCAGATGGTAAATGAAGCAGATATGTCTCTGAACTCTGCTACCAACCCATCAATATGCCAATGCTTTCCTAAGGAAAATAATTGGTAAATTACTGCAAATATGTAAGAACAGATAAACACAAGACTGGCAATCAATGCCTCTTGCACAGATGTGGGGCGGGAGGGAGGACCGTATTATCACTGTAAGCATAGCTGATAGCAG
Source organism: Setaria italica (assembly GCF_000263155.2). NCBI lineage: Eukaryota > Viridiplantae > Streptophyta > Magnoliopsida > Poales > Poaceae > Setaria > Setaria italica. The sequence goes on along the minus strand of NC_028454.1, from coordinate 10,355,661 downwards.
AACATATTCAGGACCAGGCTAGCCCAGCAGTATGCATTCAATTCAGTAATGATCATATTTACAGAGTCTGAACCTGAGTTGACTGGTCTGCATTCATCCTTGCTTACATGTACTTATCTAAGTGCAATTGTGATTTAGGGTGTTATAGCTCTGGCAGCAGGATAGCCGATGCCCTATTTTGAACAGCACTATCCCAATAAATCACTGTAAAACTAGCTTCCTCCAACTAGAAACTAATTGAATCATCGTTGCAGCCAAAAGATGAAACTCGTTGAGAAAAAAACCGGTTTAGTGTTTTTTTTTTTGAAGAAAGGGTTTAGTGTTATCCTAGTAACAGAAAAGAGTCGAAGTATGATGAAATACAGTCAAGTAACATAGCAACCTCAATAATGTCAAGTTTGCGACTTCTCAGATTGAAAAAGAAAAACAGCTGCCAGCTGCTCAATGCGGTGCAAGTTTGTATTTGTCAGACTGCAGATGTACTGATTATTCATGTAGTCAAAATCAGAATGTAGTATGATTGGCATCTTCAGTTTCCATGAAGGCATACTAGTACACTTGACAGTAAAATCTCTAATTACTAAGATATATGATCTGGAATGATACATAACTTCACATGGACAAGATATGGAGGGTCTACGCATATAGTGCCAGAACTAGAAAAAAAGCATCTCACCGGTAACAAATAGAAACCATTAGTCCATCGGCTAATTGAGAGTGGTTTTAATCTTCAGGTGTATCAGTGACATGGACATGATCCTGTCATCATTCCCCTCTTCCCATTACACAAAACATTTTTTTTATTTTTCATCCGTTACCACTTTGGCACCTGATCACGCTCTCAAATCCTCAGGTACCACCCAAATCTCATTTTCCTCCCCGTCCTCTAATCTACTGTCATAACAATCATTCTCAGTCACGCTGGATCCGAGAACCTAGGCTACCTTCCATGTAATCTATTAAACTAGTCCAATATCGTCTGCCACATATATTTGGCAGGTTTTCTGTATGTCATTAGCTTGTTTTTAGGAGACTTTTGCGACCTTGCTACAAATCAAATTTAACATAGATTAACTGAGCTAATGGTATGCAAAATAAGCTAATCAAATACAACTATCTCGAATATTTTGCAGCTGTGTATAACAAATATAAGAATTACAGAACTGAAGCCATTTGCATAAGCTCAGGTGTTACAACTTACAAGTTACAAGTGATAGCCACAGGGACAGCAGCCAAGAAGCATAGAACTATTCTGCAAGAAAACTGGGGGCTAAGATAAAGAAGACAGATTGAATGCATATGAAGTTTAAAATAGATGTATCAGCTCCATTTATATTCAATGAATGAGGGTTCTAACTGATTGAACAAATTTGATACTTGAAACCAGACCTACTAAATGAATTTTCTATTTCAGTTGCATGTATCACACTGATGTTTCAGTTTTATAATATTATTAAGAAGGTTTAAAGAACAAACAAGGACCCCTCAAATTTTTTAGTCAATTCCTTTTGTCAGTCCATGTGTTTGCTAACAGTCTGGAGCCTGTAGTTCTGCAGATAAAGGCAGCACTTGGATAATGGGGACTGAATGCATTGCTTGCTAATACTTGTATCACATTGTCCAAGAGCAACCAGAAGGAGATTATGCAATGTTGAACAAAGCACGAAAGCAATGTAGCGAGAACAGAGTACTGGAAATGGATTAATGTTACCCTTTTAATATGACTTATTACAGTCCTAGTTACAACGGACCAGATCATTCAGAACTGGCCCCCACAATCTAATAATTGATATTGATACAAGCACATGCTGCAGCAAAATCAAGTAAAATATAGTTATCATTAGTCTACAGTTTAACCAAAGTTATAAAATGCGTGGCGGGAAACACCAAAATGGACCGAATACGTAACAGGTGCACCGCATTCAGTTTCTCCGTGTAATCAGCTGAGCAATGTACATTGGCGGAACAACTATGCGTACGCACAAGGTCGAAAGCGTCAAGCACGTAATCCTACCGTGCATTCTTCGACCGGGGCACAATCGGTTCAATTCGGCGCAAATTTGGCGTAACTTTCGCAGGAATCCGTAACCCCACAACCCCATCCCCTTTATCTCATTCTCGGCGCACCCCGGCCGCAGCAGGCTGCAGCAATAGTTACGGATGAAGATACAGCCGCCCTAGCGCGCGGCGAGCCCGCCATGATTGGGGTAGGAATCCGGCAAGATCCAAGCGGGTAGAGACAAAGCGCGGGCGGGGAAGGGAACAAAAATCCAGGCAGGGAAGAGGGGGCGATCATGTACCGGCGCCTCCTAGGATCGTGGATCTTGTCGCGGCCCGCTTCCGCTTGTCATCATCTACCTCCCGCCACGCCTCGCGTCGCCTCCCGTACGCGCCGCTCACGCGCTCCGTTCCCCCATCCCAATCATTCGCGGCGGCGTCGCGTTCCGCGGTGTCGCAATCGCCCGCCCGTGTTTTTTGCCCTCGGTGTGGGGGGATTTGAACGGAGGAGAGGAGGGCAGGACACCTGGGCGACTGGGTGCCGCGGGGCCGGTCAGTGCGGCCGCGCGGAAGGAGGTTTTTGGGCGCCGCTTGTTTTTGGTGCCAACTGCCAAGCGTTTCTGCTGTTTCGGTTTGAAGAGGGTTGTGCGCGCCGGCCTGAATTGCAGTTGCAGCAACCTTAGAACAAAACCTTTTTGCTAATGTAATTGCCCGTAATTCTTGGTTTTTTATAATGATTTTTCCCTTATGCAAGGCCACTTGTCATTTGATTCTTCCCAAAACAAAATTAGATTTGAGAAATGATGCGGAAGAAAGGACGACGAGAGACAAGTTGTAGCGTGCCTCCGTTTTTGTTTTCGTTGAGCTTTATGTTTGCTTAGGATTAACACACCATGATGAGAACTGATATTGCATTTTTATTTTTATTTTTGTATTTTCAACATTTTAAATATGTCGAGTCTGGGTTTTGGTTTTAAACATACCGGCTATTTCAGCATTTTTAAAATTTCATGAGCCAAGTTTTAAAACATATTGAACACGTACATTGACATTGTTGTTTTAGGTTTGATATTTATCTAATTACTAATTTTTATCACCGAGTAAAAATGATAAACGAATAATAAATTATTGATCGCAACAAGGGTTACAAGGGGAAAGAAAAGGGCCGACTGTTTCCGTGCACTGGGCTGTGTTTTTTTTTTTGAGAGGTGCACTGGGCTGTGTGTTAGGGAGGGGGTCGGTGGTTCTCTTCACACGGGCCTTATCTTGGGCTTATGTTTTCGATGAGGTCCATCAAACAAACGTGCCTTATCTTTCCTTGATGAAAGCACGTATGACAAATTGGCCCGTAAATCAATCATACCACGTATGTTGGCCCACTTTGCACAAGGCCAGTTCTGAATGGACTCATGGCTCATCAAAAACCCTCCTGCCACTCACTGACTTCAGCAAACCAGCCCAGTAGTTCATGCCTTCTCCCTCTCCGTTTCTGCATAAGTTCGGAAATGCGAGTCTTATTTTTTTCTGGAACCTAAAAAAGTTCGGAGCGAGGGCCTGACAGAAAATTTGCCAGAACGAAAGCGTAGTCGACGCAGCCATAATTCTTCCGAAATGATAAATTGACAATGGCATCGAACCCGGCAACGACGACTGTGTTCCACGCCATATCCACATGGACGCTGCGACGGACGGACCAACGGCCGGGCCATTCCGTCTGAGCGGCGCGGCGTGCGCTGCGATCTGAGCGAGGATCCGAGCAGCAGTGCCGGCTCCGCCCACTTGCCCCTGCTCCTGCCCTTCGCTTTGGCGTGCCACGCCACCCGCCTCTGGCTTTTTTTTTTTTTTTTTTTTGATCACCCGCCTCTGGCCCTTGTCCCCGGCGCCCTCGCGAGCATCACTAGCCTTTGTCCTTGGCCAGGCCCGTGGCCAGCTTTTGCACGATGCTTCTTTGTTCGCATCCGTGTTTCACCGTCAGCGATGAGCTGGTGATCTCCGACCATACGCAAAAAAGGAACGGGTCTAAGGCTCTAGGCATCTAGTCCTTCGTCCTTGCAGTACCAACATGTTCGGGTCCATTTAGCATGGCTCCTTCCGGTTTTAATTTCACCTAATTTAGTACCGTAAAAAGGAGCTGATTCATAACAAAATATATGAATATAGAAAAGATAAAATGACTAATAATTTAAGATGGAAAGAGTAGAACATTCTAGCTGCCTTGCATTATTTTCGCAACTTGTATATGATGGACAAAGCAAATGATCTATGGCTGAGCATACGGAAAAAAAACATGTGGTGTTTGTATGGAGTTTGTGCATGTATGTTTCCACTTATGGAATTTAAAGGTCATCTACGTCTTTGCACGCTATGCAAAAAAAGCGGCTGTGCCAAAAGTATGGCGGATGATTTGTCGCCGAACTTTAGGCAGCTTACGGCGAGAAAAATGGACTTGGCATTGTGGCAGCGTGGTCCTACACGCCGCGAGTTCGACAATGATCCAAACACCTGCCGCTGGTTAGGCGCAAAGTTGTCGTGCAATTGTCTTGACAAGTGGTATCATCTTGATTGGCCTAGATGCCCAAAATTATGTGTATTATGAAAAATGGAAGTATATGTCTTACCTAGTAACCTGGTTACTTTGAGATTGATGACATTATGCACAATTGCCGTCATGAGACCCATCCTAAGGCTTTTTTCATAGTGACTTGCTTTAGAGATTGTTAACTTAGACAATGGTGAAAATTGGTGCATTCTAATGAAATTTCTATAAGAAGAAGATGCGTGTTCATACTAAAAATAAATTTGAAGAATGTTAAAGCCCAAACGTAGCTTCCAGTTTTTTGGGCAGGGTCAACAAGAGTCCGAGATCAGGCCCATTTCGAAGTCCCCCGAACGAGGAACAGCCACCCACCGCACAAACAGAACTGACCAACCCCACGCGCAGAAGGATCCGGAGTTCCGGACGACGAGCGAGAGAGAGCACGGAACGAACTCGCCTCGGCCGGGCCGGTGCCCTCGACGACGACCTCTTCCTCCTCGGCTCCGCTGCCAGACAACCTCACCGCCGGCAGGTGCGCGAATCCCAACCTCCCCGCCCCCCCCCCCCTCTCTCCCCTCCCCACACGGGCGACCGCTTTTCCGAATCCGTGCGGCCAGTTACTGTTCCATCTGTGGCGCGTGCCTGCCTGCCTGCCACCGCCACCCAACGCGCTCATGTGGCGTGGCGCAGTGGTGGAGCGTGCCGCAGAGGTGGTGGCGCCCTCCTGCGCTGCGGCCTCCGGCAGATTCCCCGGTCCGCACCCCACCACAGCAGTCAGCAGGCGACCACCACCGGGCGCCACCCAAAAAGGCGCCCCCCTTTCCGCCGCCCAAATCCGCCTTTTCCCAATCCCCAAGCGCCCGCCGCTGCTCCCTCGTACGCACGCGCGCACCGCGTAGCCTTTATCTGCCCCCGCTGGTGCTGGTCGGCTGCTGTAATCGTCGTCGTCGTTGTTGGGATTGCAGCGTTGGCGGGCCTTGTAGCGAGGAGGGGGTGTGGAGGCGCGGCGATTGTTCGCGGGATGAGCTTCGGCGGCAGCAGCTCCGTCGCGACCGGTATGTTCGGTTTAATAATCGGTGATGCGTCGTCGTTGCTGATGAGTGTCTGGGGTTAATGAGTGCCATGGAATGCAATGCGTTGGATGCAGGTGCGAAGAGGCCATTCGAGTACGGGAGGACGCATGTGGTGAGGCCAAAGGGCACGCACAAGGCCACCATCGTCTGGCTTCACGGCCTCGGGGACAATGGAGCCAGGTAGGGAAGCCCCCTGTTTATGAATGGCGTGCTTGTGGTGTTTGGTATGCTAGATTTGATAAAAGTTAACCATGGCCATAAGCTTTGTACCTTCGGTTGCTATGAACTAACTGTAGGTAGTGCTACTGAAGAATGTTGTCTTACTATCCTTATCATATTGTTTGTAATAGCACCTTATCAGCATCAATTCCTGTTTTATAATCCTATGTGCTCAGAATGCTGAATGCTGTAATAATATAGTTGAATAAATATCAATGGAAGAGTCATTGCACCTCATTGGAGTAACATCTGAGCTGAATTTTTTTATGGACATCTCGCTACCATGCACATATTTGCATATAACGATGCAGGATTGTCAATTTCTTGAAGGATAGGTCTGCATTCTAGACTTGGAAGTTACTGTCATGAATGATGGTTTTTATGTCATGTTTGCAGCTGGTCTCAACTATTGGAAACTCTTCCTCTTCCTAATGTAAGTTAGGATATAGACTCAAATATGTAATGCTTTAAGTTCTGTGTTGGATTGATCTTGTACCTCTTTTGCTAAATTTAGTATGATTGTTTCTTTCTGTATCTTCGCTCTACTCAGATAAAATGGATATGCCCAACTGCTCCTACAAGACCTGTGTCAGTGTTTGGAGGGTTCCCCTCCACTGCATGTAAGCTTTGTGCTATCTACTTGTTTTTCCTTGCTCAAGGATGTTAATTGTTATCAAATCCCTTTAGGATCACTATCTGTCTTCACTCTTAATACATATGCACTACTGTGCTCTTTCTGGATTTGCAGGGTTTGATGTTGCTGATCTTTCAGAGGATGCTCCTGATGATGTTGAGGGGATGGATGCCTCAGCAGCACATGTTGCAAATTTGTTGTCAACTGAACCCGCTGACAGTATGTCTCTCAAGTTCTTTTTCCCCCTTTTCTTGTTTGTTGATGGGTTACCTTTGGTTGCTTATTCATTTAGTTCATCCCATCTTATCAATCAAATACTAGAAATGAGATTGCTGACATGGCCTTTGCTGTTATATCATGGGCATGTTTCTTAATATGTTCCATACACTTAATGAAACTCTTGGACTTTTATAAAAGAGCATGCATGTTGCCGCAGAAATAGGCTAATTCAACATATTAAATTGGCAATCCAACAAAAAAAAAAAGAACTACTTGATCTTTACCAGGAATTTTGTATTTATCTTGTAACCTTTGGTCCTGCTTCATTAATAATTGCAGTCAAACTTGGCGTTGGTGGCTTTAGTATGGGTGCTGCTACTGCTCTATACTCTGCAACTTGCTTTGCTCATGGAAAATATGGAAATGCCAATCCATACCCTGTGAACCTAAGTTTGGCCGTCGGTCTTAGTGGCTGGCTTCCATGTGCCAGGTTTGTCCCATGAGATGGATGTGGTATATATTTTAGAAAAAACTGCTGGGCTTTTACTCACATACTTCATGCTTTGTGGTCATCTTAGGACCTTGAAGAACAGAATTGAATCCTCACCAGAGGCTGCACAAAGGGCTTCGTCCATACCAATTTTTCTATGTCATGGAAAAGGTGCATATCTGTTCTATATCTTAGCGTGCCAGAATTTCTGTCAATAGTTGTATGCTTGGCTTGGTATAAGCATCTTGCTGGGGAGGGTTCTAAGTTCTAACATTCAGCCTGGAGGCAGTATAGGGTTTATGCATGTACAAGATGAAGGCATGATATATAATGATAAACAAGGTTTCAAATATGAGCCTATATGGTTCCACTGGGTAAGATCGGGGCTAGCTAACGAGTCTATCTTGCTTGTAACACTCAATATCAACAATAGACCTGTGTGACTTTCTTTCTATCATATTGCAATTGCTAGCCTAAACTACCATCCAGTAGAAAACAAGCTCTTTTCCTAACACTAGTAACCTCGCTAGGGCAAAGCAGGAATGATCATACATGTTTCTCAAAATGTAGGATGATAATAATGACATTAGGAAATTTGTTTTTCTGTAAACAGATTGAATGGTCCTATGAAATGCTTGGCCTTTTTCTTTATGTAGCCTGCTTGAAATCCAAAAGAGTTGCTGCCTTGTTCATACTTGTAGTAGCACTCGTCAGAAAAATTGTGTCACTTCTCGTTGCATAAACTAGTTTTCATGGACGTAAACCAAATGGCCCTTGTATGTTAGAGCTAACAGGACCACAATATTTAGTTCATGTGTCTTGAACTAAATGATTTGATGCACAAGGAACCCACTACTTGTACAACGTTCTTTCCGATGATTCATAATTGCCACCATTAGTATCCATGATGCACAAGGAACCCACTACTTGTAAAATGTTCTTCCAGATGATTCATAAACAAGAAATTGCCACCATTAGTAATTTATGTTTCATTTCCAATTTTTGTGCAGCTGATGATGTAGTTCTCTACAAGCATGGGGAGAGATCTGCTGATGCCTTGAAGGCAAATGGATTTTCCAATGTGCTCTTCAAGTCATACAATAGGTTTGATACCTCCCCTATTCAGCTACACCTTGGTTACATAGCAATTTTCTGTTTTTTTGTTAACCACGATAATTACTCTCCTCCTTGAAGTCTTGGGCACTACACTGTTCCGGAGGAGATGGACGAAGTCTGCAAATGGCTCACAGCAAATTTGGAGCTCGGCACTTCACCGTCTTGATTGGAAAATGCTGCTGCTGCGGGAAAGACTCGGGGTAGTGGTGTCCAAATAATGCCTGTGTTTGTTCCTGGGAGTTAAATGGTTTTATTAATAGCAAATTTGGGCGGGTATACGGCCATGTTGTAGCTTTTCTTTGCGCAGACATGTCTGCGAATCCTGTACGCTTATAATTTCCACCTTCTGGTCTACGTTTATTTGGTTGTGGCAGTAATGATGCGTGTTTAAAATATTCTGTTGTCCTATTTGATTCCTCATTTCGATATCGAGGACTGCTTGTTGTATATATACCCGGTCGATTACGTGCGTAATACTGCTTGCTGTGTACACAACTACACATATACCGGTCGCTTATGTCGCTGTGTACACTGTACACAACTACACATATACATGTTACAGTGTGTCTTGCCTTAAATCAAATAATCTTTTTTGTCTATTACGACAACCGTATGCTATCGCTGTTACAATGCCGTTGCACTACATGACTGCCAGTACCACTATGCCTACGTGTGTGTACGCGCATGTACTTACACGAGTACGTGCGCAACATTTTTTTTGGAGAAACTCGTGTGCAACATTTCGATGCAGATCTGTTCTGGTAAAACAACGCAGCAAATTAATTAGGGTGGGATAAAGCAAACAGAGTTATTTTGCAGAAAAGAATGCACCCTTGGAGCGTACAAACATGTCACAGGCTGATTATACGTTTCGAACAGCATCCGGTCTGTTCAAAAGAAAAGCAACTTAAAGAGCCCTGGGCATCATCAAGCTCAAGCTAAGACAGTCGGCACGATGCATCAAAGAACAGCATCGCGCAGTAGTATTTATTTATCGAGCATGACAACTTCCGTTACTTGTGGAGTTTAGCTTGTGTTGAGGGTCCAATTAGTTTGGAACGGATTCGATCCACGCGGATCGAGTGCATCTGCCCAAATCGAGTAAACTCTGCATGAGTGAGCTGGAGCCAGCGCAGGACGGGGTTGGCCGGTGCGGTGGGGGAGTGAATGGGGGAGTCCAGCGCGGCAGGGGAGTCCGGCACGATGCGGGAGGCCAGCGCGGTGGGGGATGAGGATGCCGTGATGGATGGATGGAAAAGAGGATGACAGATGAGCCCCGCAGCTGATAGGTGAAACCCGTTACTAACAGTGTTAAAATAGCATCCATCTTATCCTTCTCAACCCTTTCAACCAAACAAAAGATTGAAACGAACTCATCCCTCTCATCCAAACACGAGATGCCAACCCACAAAAGTGGGATGAATCCAACCCATTCCACTTATCCCAAAACCAAACACATGCTTAGGGTTTCGGCGGTTTCGGCACGATCCAAACAAAACAGCGAACACAAATTCGTATCCGAAGCCACTGACAGTGCGAGGAAAATCAACGTTGTCTGAGAAAGAACATCCAGTCTAAGAAATCTGCGTTGGAATACTATGGCTTGTTTCAAGACGAACCATTTTGTTCGCCTTTTGGTGCAATATCGCCAAGCAGATCCTTCAGTTCACCCTTCTGAACAAAATTGCAAAGAAAAAGTCGGTATTAGTTCCACGCTACCCAGAACATCCAGTAACTAAATTAAACCTGCCATGATGAGCTAACTTGCCTGGTGCATTGTGAGTATGATATCGGATCCCCCAACAAACTCTCCTTTGATAAATACTTGTGGAAATGTGGGCCAGTTACTGTAAAAAAAAGTAAATATTGAAATTTACCAAGTGCAAGCATTAACTGATTCTGGTATGGTTCTTCGAAAAAGTTAACTTATTGTGGCATAAGAACCAGCTGAATGATTCTAATTTATCCCATTTTCATACACCACAATTCAACAGGAAAAAAAGTGCGACTGAAACACGCGTCATAATATAGGACTGACTGTTCACAGATGCTACTCTACTGATTTATTTTGACATGAGGATATCCTGAACGAAACCAAATTCCATTGTCAACTAACAGAATCCATTTTGCTCATTCTGAAATTTCATTCTCTTTCCATTTATATTTTTCAGATATCATTATGTTGCTTGTTCTCTCTTGAGTCTTTAGGTTGAACTAAAACAACGTTTCCTTTACCAACACGGAGATAATCCATCCCAGATCAGTTCTATTTTCCTTTGAAGACACAAGCAGTTACCACATAACATCTAACAACACATAATATTATAGTAAGCCAACTTACCTGTATGCTTTAACACTCTCTTTGAGCTTAAGGTCTGACAAAATATCTCTAGCACTGATGGGGACACCTGCAATAGACAATATCCGACTTAAGAATTTAAAGAGCACATTGATTCAAAAAATCAGAACTCAGAGACAACTTACCATATTGCTGGAGGACCTTCACTGCCAATGCACTGAATCCGCACCTAGGAGCATCAGGATAACCCTTCATATAGATCAAGACAGGGTGCTCCTTGATATCCTGCCAAGGTGTTTATTGTGGGAACCACAGCTTCAGATTATGACTAGTTGTGTAAAATGTTAAATGAGTTGATCCAAATTGTTCCAAAAGCTCATTAGTAAAGCAGAATGTACACCTGAGCAACAATGTCATCAAAAGACATCTCTGAACTTTTGCTTGTTGGCTGAAAATCTTGATGCGTATCGGGATCAGCAGCTACTCGTGTTGTCATTGAGTCCCCATTTGCACTAGGAGCACCGCCAAGACCTGATGAGTAGTTCATAAACTGCTGGATAGCTGGTCGTGAAACAGCCTGCTCTTCCAGTTATCATGCAAAACAGAAAAGGACTCAAAATGAAAATCAGAAGGTAAAATCTAATAGAACATTAAGGGTCTGTTTGCTTTGCAACCAGACTGCGCCATAACGCAACTGCAGCCACGCCGCAAGTCTGGCGGATGAATCGTCCGCCAAACTTTTGGCGAGCTCTGGCAGCAAAATGAACGTAGATTCTACTACGGAAGTGCGGCACGCCAAATCTCTGGACGTAGACCAAACAGTCAGCTAAGTTAAGGCAGCACGCTGGAGTTATGGCGCAGCACGATGCGGACGCGAAGCAAACAGACCCTAAATATAACATGCACCTCAGTATGCTCCTTTTTAAATTGGGCAAAGTGATAAATTTCATAAAATGCACGACCCATATTCAGACAAAAGGTAAAAGTATACCCCTTGCCAAATTCTAGTGGTGTAAGGTTGGGGGTTCTTTATCAAGTAGGGCATAAGGAAGCTTAACTCTTACACTATACCGCAGGGGTACGAGTCCGGTGCAAAGGTTGAATAACTTCCTTTTTAGAAATGCAGGTGTAGAAACTAGAAATTGCTCGGTCAAAAAAAAAAGAAACTAGAAGTTGCTACCAGAGAATGATACTAGACCATAACCAACTTAAAAGTTAAGGTACCAATACCAAAGTACATCTAATGCCAAACCTAAAAAGGTTGTGGCTACATCCTGCTAATACATTTCTTTTCATTAGATGGAACATATAACACATTTACCTAGTGAAAACCATGAGGCAACACAAATGGAAATATATTCCAACTTATCCATGGAGACCACACGAATGTTAAACAGCACATTACATTGTCCAAATACATTATTACTATTGGCAACTAGGTGTATGTTGCAGGTGCACTAAAGTTCCAAAAACTAGTTGATCGATTGCCCATTAGAATCTAAGAATAAAACCAATGTGCTGGAAGTCCGAAAACTTTGCATCGAATATTAATCAACCACACATCAGAAACTCGGAATAGAGATAATTGCGCAAAAGTCAGCAATTCCAAACCCCTGATGCACTAGTACAACAGAAGGAAATAAGCGGAAACTAAGATCACCACAACTCAAACAATCTCCTTATAGTTTTGTTCAAAAAAAAAACTCACTATGGTAGAATTTAGTGACAAGAAATTTCATTATTTGGGTCTCAATTTGCAAGTCTTTCAACATTTGACACCCTAACTGCCTAACCCACATGTCATGTGAGCGTCAAATCTTGAAAGGCTCATTTGAGTCCCAACTAATTGACAGACAAAGATCACATTAAATTGTCAATGTCAAAGGAAGGGTACAAGAAGAGCCTTTAGCCTTACAGCTGCGCTCGATGCGCGGGACGATCTCATGAGTCCCCTTACGAGGGCGGTGGATACTAATCTCGCCATGGTATCCTGCAGAAGAAATATACGGCAACAAACACCGCGATTAAGCAAAATATCCACCAATTTAACCGAAAATCAACAACTAAACCCCAGCCAATAACAACGAACTCGCGCTACGCGAAGGGAACCGCTTGTGCGATAGAGCGAAATAGGCCCCAGACCCTAGAGAATGTCAAGAGAGTAGAGAGAATTATCGGCAGATAATTTGATCCGCCTGACAAGGAACCCCACACCCACCGTAGTGGTGAACTGGTGATGGTGCGCGGATTCTCCCGCCGTCGTCACACGACTCGACGACGCAAATTGAGGAAAAGGAGGCCTCCCCGGGGTCGGGTGCGAGAAGGAGACACGGGTGAAGTGTGCGAAGGAGGAGACTAACCGAGACGAAATCGACGGCGAGGAGGAGCCGGATGGGGGCGGCGCCGCCGGGGTCGGGAGACGGCGGCGAAGGAGAAGGGAAGGGAAGTCGATGAGAAGAACGAGCAGCGGAGCAGGCCCAATCGAACCTCATTTCCCCATTCATTCTCCTTGTAGCGGGCCGAACCAGATATGGCCCAGTTATTTAGTGAGTGTAGAGATAGAAGCCCAGTTTGGGTCCAGAGACGGCCCATTTTTAACCCGCGGGACAGGAGGCCGAACTCGGAAGCTAACCGTCCTCCATTTCGGAGCGGCAGCGACGAGGTTTCTCCGGCGGTTTTATGCCGCCGCCGCCGCCGGCTGCGCCGACCGGTGATCAGATCTCGCAGCGGGCGTTTCCTGTTGGCTTCCTTCCTCTTCAATCCCCGGGAGGTGCGTGCTCTTTGCTTGTTCAACCCCCCTTGGAACTGGTTGGAGTGGAGTAAGACGGTGTCGCTGCGGGCATCGCCTTCGCGTGTAATCTGGGCCAATGTGTAGGTGATTTGGTGCATCGGAGGTAGAGGATTAGTATGATGGTGCATCTTTGGGCGGCGAGACAGTGATCTGATTGTGTAAGGAAACTGCTCTTGAGTTGTCATATGAAGTGCGCAGTGTAGCGAAAGAGTGTGCTTGATTGTGTTGCATCTACAGTGTAGCGAAAGAGTAGTTCTTATTAACATGTCATAGTGGTATCACTGGTTTGCTAATGATCAAATATTGCACTTCCGGCACCGCTAGTTATTCTTAGATTATTATGCGTAGATTAGTCATTTGCCAAACAGAAAAGGTAAAAGATGCAGAATGGGGTAACTGGTTTGTATGTGCTTTGTATGCTGCTAGGCAACGAAGTGAAGCTTTACAGTACCTCTTATTCCCCATATACTTGGAGCATAAATCATATGTAACCATGAGGCAGGAGAATCTCTGTTTAGAATAGCAAAATCTTTGAACCTGCCACCACAAAACCATGAATGAGTTGGCATAGCAAGGTAGAGAGCTAGAAGAAAGATAGCCTTTAAGTTGTTCCTTATATACCTTGTAAAGGGTGCATAGGCCCACAGCTTTGTGGGTACTGTAAAAGAGGGTGTTTTGAGAAAAAAAAAACCTCTAAACAAGACCTTGTGTTAAGTGCTGGAATTTCTTGGAGCAACCTCATAAAATTATTCCAATGTAGCTATAAATGGGCAAGTACCCTACATTGACATTTCAAATTTCCTGGTAGTCCTACTGCCGATCTGAAATCCTTGCGTCCAGCCTATTCTTTTCAATTGATTCAGCATTTTTTTTTCTATACATGTTTGTACTGAAAGAAGAATCCTAAAAATGTTTGTGAGTCTTAAGACCCTGCATTATTTTGTGCTTATGGATTACTACCTTTTCCTTCACATGTTCTACCTTTTCCATCACATTTCTTCTTAAGAACTAGAGTTTCAATCTATCAGTTATTCGCAATTCTACATTTATAATATTGTTTATCATCATGTATATACGTTAACAATATGTTCCATGTGGTAGCTACATATTTATTTTAGTTGGAAACCAAGCAAGTGTCCATAACTGCTTGTATTCACAGCATACTTTCTAGTTTCTACTTCTTTCTACTGTGGTCTGTGGACCACTGACTCAGACAAAGTCAGGAAACGTGCTGATAAGTTGTTGTTTATGGGTTGCAGTTTTGGCCCATGACAGAATGATTCTAACTGTTAAGTCTTTTTCTGCAGACGTATTGTTGCCTCACTAAAAACAAATTCTAGACACTGTTGACCTGGGACCATTTGTTCAAGCTGTCAGCATTAGTTTATCATACTTTTATTTCCGTTAATCATTTTCTATGTAAACAATTGTCCTTAGTATGGGGACCAGCTCCAACCGTACATTGACTCATGGATTACTAATACAGTTGAGTGGTACTCCCCCCATCCCAAATTACTATTCGTTTTGTCTTTTCTACGTACGTAGCTTTTGCTATGGACCTACATGTATGCATGTCTAGAAATGTCAAAACGAATAGTAATTTGGGACGGAGGGAGTAGTACACAAGCCACGATTAAATATATCATCCTCTGTGAGAGGTTTAAGCTATATCACGATCCTGTTGATTAGACAGCTCCTCTGATGAATATTCCCTTCTTCCTTCTATTATTGTCTTGTTACCTTTTTCTTGTGGAGTGTGGACCTGCATTGTGGCCACGCATTACTGCAGCTCTTCTGCAAGCAATGGTAAGGGTATCTGGTAACCTACAGTGTTGGAATGATTGCGGGAAACAAAACTTTTTCACCCTGATGAGGACGCTTTTTGAATTGGACTTGTTTGGCAATGATTCCATTGGGTTGTGCTTTACAGTAGGAGTCCTTTTCTCTTGTGTTTCCCAATGGTTTTCGTCCTCTAAAGTTAAAAAGTAGATGTGGCTCTAGAGAGTGATCCCCTGGCACACAATACTCCAGAATGTGATTACTCCTCGCATCCATGCTTAGCTGAATGGTAGCTAACAAGTTTACTTTTAGTTGTTTGATGTGATCGCATGATTTGCTTGATGTAATTGCATAAATTGCATTCTTTCATACATAAATGCTGATGCATATGCTTAAGTTGTGAGATCAATCGCCATTGTCTTATGTTTTCTTTATGGATGGAGCTTGTCTTTTTATATATAGTTTTCTTGACGATTTTAGCTATAGTTTCCCCTCACTTGGTCAGTTTTGCTCTTGCCCAGTTCTTTATTTACTGCATTGTAAGTTGTGAGCATGGTGGTTTTTCCTATGCAGGTTGTCATTGATGACTGATGAGTTTGTTCTGGTATGTATCTGTGTTTTGGACCAGTAACAATCCATCTTATTATATTTCAAGAATCTACAGAAGGGGATCTCTAATTTAAATGCAGCAGAGGATCACACAGCCCTTTAAGCTTTAATGTTTGATGCATAGACATACATGATTACTCAGTTGCTAATTGCAAGTATCTATTTTTGGGCGAAAGACAGTTGTAAGTAACTATTGGCGGATAGCATCCACAAACTGCAAAAGGGGTCTGTCCAAACCGACCAGACATTGTGTTGGCCGGCAGATCTGCCATCAAGATTTGGTGTTCTCAGTGTTCCCACAATCCCAATTGGAGCTGCCCCAGCAACTTCTTCATGCTGCATTGTTTCTGCTATGTTTGTTGTGAGAGAACAGGCAGGATCGTACAATACATTGACCTGATACTGGGCGTATATATGACGTATGGCTGCTGTGCTGGTACTGGCAGAAGCAGAAAGGTTCCAGAAAGCATAGAAAATCCGAGGCAATTGGGCGTTAATGCTTGGTCCATGATATGCCTGACGAGAACTGAAACACTATTTCTCACTGCTAGCTTGACATGACAATTGAGCGGGCCTTTTCCTGGTCCTATGATGCCTGTATTCTTTGTTTTCATCTAATTGTTGTTTTGTCTTATGGTCCCGCAACTGTACATATGGCGAGTTACAATGCCCTGGGTGCCCAAATGTTTCACTTGCCCAATAGTGCCTTGCAAAAATGTCCTGCTGCAAGACTCAACACTAGTCATGGTTCAACATGGATTGTTGTTGGCACAAACAAGACTTGGCCTAATGCTATTGTATCCTTCCTGCTTCACGCGCAGAAGTGACCAGCCTGGGCAATGGCAACAGGAAGGCATGGCACAGATAGGTGGAAAGCTTGGGTGGTTGACGTGGCCACTAAATGGAATCACATGAACCCTTAAAGATATGTACCAAAAGAGGAAGAAAGGAGGAAGGAGTGGGAGGATAGCAGAGGAAGGAAAGGGTAAGCATCTTTTATATAATTTCAGCAGTTGTGAGGTGGCTGTGTTATTGCTTCTGCACGGGCGATGCATGTGTAACTTTCAACTGCAAAGCTTTAGCAGTTATCTTCTCTTCTTTAATCACAAAGCAGCCTACTGGCCGTTGGTTCTTCATGTGACCCATCCATCCAGGCATAAAGCAATGTCACCATGCTTGCACCTGCACACTGCTACAAAGTTCATTGCACGATTCCAGTTTTCTTCTCTCTCGTTTTTCTTCAAAATATGCTTACCCATCTATACTTACTGCTTGGGTTTACTCTGGTGCAGTGGAGCTAGCTGCTTGAGGACACTGAACCAGGTAGTTTCCAACTAGCCTTGGGGGTCCAATGATGCAATGATTCTTGCCTATATAATTATCCATGCAAGTGGAGAAAAAGGTGAATCAACTCTGCTAGATCCTGGGGAATAGTTATATACTTAACAATAGATACTCTACAGGATAAAGCTGGCTTATGTGACTTTAAACCTTTTTAAACTTGCCATCCACACGACCACACATTAGCTCATGGCACCCTCAGTCCACAGCTGCTTATATAGTAACAGGGAGCTGGGAGGTAGAGAGGAGGTCCTAGCTTCTCTTTGGTTTCTCATTGCATTGCCTTGCTGCCTTAGAGCCTCAATGGCTACCATCAGAGAGGAGTCCGACTACGACAGCAGCCGGTCCTCGCTCACGGCGCCAGGCTCCCGCCGGAGCTGGATCAGTGACATTGGCAGCTCCAGCTCGGTCTCGGTGCGCTCCTTCGGCGGAGGCTGGGACACACCAGCCTCGTCATGCCGCCATAAGCCCCACAAGGCGAACCAGGCCGAGTGGGAGGCCATCAGGCGCATCCGAGCTGCCGCTGGCCGCATCGGGCTGGAGCACTTCCGCCTGGTGCGGCGCCTGGGCAGCGGCGACCTCGGCAACGTCTACCTCTGCCAGCTGCGTGAACCCTGGTCGACGGGGTGCCTGTACGCCATGAAGGTGGTGGACAAGGACGCGCTGGCGTTCCGCAAGAAGCTGCGGCGGGCGGAGGTGGAGCGTGAGATCCTGCGCACGCTCGATCACCCCTTCCTGCCGACATTGTACGCTGACTTCGAGGCGGCGCACTACGCCTGCCTCGTCATGGAGTTCTGCCCCGGCGGCGACTTGCATGTGGCCCGGCAACGGCAGCCCGGGAGGCGGTTCAGCATCTCCTCGGCGAGGTATTATCCATTTACAAAACTCCCATGACTGCATGAGCATCTTTTCTCTCACATCTGTGGCTGAGGCACGGTAAGTAAAGTTCTGTTCCAGGGTCAAGCTAAGCTTTGTTTCAGCGTCACTTTTGTAAAAGCATAGCTCTTTAAGCTAGTGATCCTCTTTTCATGTGCATTGGTGCTAGCTTTCAGCAGGCTCTTTTTGTCTTGCCGTGTCAATCTTACCAAGCAGATCTGTTTGAACCACTAGGGCTTCATGTAAGCTAATGATTTGAGCTGCATGTATAGTGACATGTATGCTGATCCACTGTACGCACAATCAGGAGATATTTATCCTCTCCGAATCATTGTTGAATGCAATTTAAAGGCATGTTTATCTTCGTGCGAAAAGAAGAGAAGTATATTAATAACTTTGCTTATAGACTGTTGGTTTCGCGTGAACGTACGGCAGGTTATGTATCTCTGTCTGACAGTGAACTGATGGCAGGTTCTATGTGGCGGAGACGGTGCTGGCGCTGGAGTACCTGCACATGATGGGGGTGGTGTACAGGGACCTCAAGCCGGAGAACGTCCTGGTGCGCGGCGACGGCCACATCATGCTCTCGGACTTCGACCTCTCCCTCAAGTGCGACGTCGTGCCGAGGCTTCTCCGCCACAACAGCCACCCCCACAATGGCAGCGCCGCCGGGCGAGCGGACGCGGCCAAGCCGTCCTGCGTCCCGCCGATCCAGCCGGTGCTGTCGTGCCTCTTCAAGGGCGTGCACAAGTGCCAAGCAAAGGAGGAGGCCGCGCCGAGTCGTCCCGGCGGCGACGGCGAGACGTCGTCGGAGCCCGCCGCCGACACCACCAACCCGGAGGTGGTGGTGGAGCCGGTCTCGGCGCGGTCCAAGTCCTTCGTGGGCACGCACGAGTACCTGGCGCCGGAGGTGATCTCCGGGCAGGGCCACGGCAGCGCCGTCGACTGGTGGACGCTGGGGGTGTTCATGTACGAGATGATCTACGGGCGGACGCCGTTCAAGGGCGAGAGCAACGACAAGACCCTGGCCAACATCATCAAGCAGCCGCTGGCGTTCCCGCGGGTGGCGGCGGCGGCGAGCGGCAGAGAGTGGGACGAGCACCTCCGCGCGCAGGACCTCATGAGCCAGCTCCTGGCCAAGAACCCCAAGAAGCGGCTGGGCGGGTGCACGGGCTCCGCCGAGGTGAAGCGGCACCAGTTCTTCAAGGGCGTGAACTGGGCGCTCGTCAGGTCCGTCCGGCCGCCCGAGGTGCCCAAGCCGCCGCCGCCGGTGGCGCCAGCGGCCGCGGCGCAGAAGAAGAAGGTGATGATGATGAGCAGGAAGGAGCGGCAGGAGCCCTACAACCCCGTCCGGCCCGACGAACGCTTCGAGTACTTCTGAGCTGGCGTTCGATCTTGTCTGAAGGTCCATCGGCGGATCGATTAGTGAAAGTGTACATACAGTAGCGCGACAGGAGCACCAAGCTGTAGAAACCCGTGGCTGGCTGGCCAATAAAACCGCCTCCTCGACGCGGCTAGTTTGCAGGGGAAAATCGAGCGTTTCTTTGCTCAGGTTTTTGTGTTAGTTTCGTCGCTGCCAACATGATGGGTTGATCGATTTTGTTGGAAGAATCCTGTCCCCGACCGTGCCAAGGGCCATGGATGTCACAAGAAAGCGTGTGCTTTTGCAGTACGAGGCATGCCGGGGGAGGGAGATCGAAGCGATCGAGCTGAAATCGCGGAGCGCGGCGGGCACGAGGGCACAGGCAGACATGAGATCGACATGCTAGCGCTAGCGCTAGCGCGGTGGCATCTGCGGGGGCGCGGACGGGAGCGGGTGGATGGAGCGGCGGCCAGGGGCGAGGAGGGGAGGAGGGGGCCCCCTGGGCGCCGTGCCGGTCGGCTCTCATGGCGCCCCCGCGCACGCGCGTTTTGTCCCGTTTCCCCGTGCGCCCGGCCGAGCCCCCACCACCTGGTCGCGCGCACTCGCCAACCACCACCATCCCCCTCCCCGATCGATGCAGCTTTGCCGGCTCGAACCGTCACGCACTCGCGCGTCTCGCTGTCGCTAGATGCGTTCCCTGCACTGCACCGCCATTCGTCGCAAAAGCCTCCCCGTCTGCTAGCGCGTTGGAAGAGAGAGTTTTGTTCTACGGCTAGCTCGATCTACCTGCCGAAAACGACGTACAGCCCCCGTACGTGCCAGTGTATGCCGGCCGTCATTGACATGTGGGGCCATCAGATGATGTGGCGCTGGAGCCCACATGTCAGTTGCAGCTTGATGGGTGCCTGCGTGTAGGCGCTGCGCGTTGCTGATTCGCTCGCCTGTCGGCCTCTCAGGCGTAGCAAGGGTACATGGCTACAGTGCGTTGATGACAGCAAGCAACCTGCATTGCCGTTGTTCGCCTGTGCGGGCACGTTGGCTCGCTCGTCGTATCTCGCCGTAGCGTCGGGCCGGGGAGACGTACGAGAGCCCGTGATCAGGCTCTGGCCACACATCAGGGGCTAGCTAGTAGGAGAGCTGTCGCGGCCGCGGCGGCGGCTCGCGGGGACGGAGTGCCGCCGCCGCCGGCCGTCGCTCTCGCCGCACAGGGGCGCGCGCGCGGCGGGGCGCTGGTTGGTTGGCACCCGGCCCGTGGCATCCGTCAGTCCATCGCCCCTTTTGCCTGCGCGTCGCATCCATCCGATCGAGTCCCGGCCGGCGGCATCGCAGACTTGCCAACGGCCACGGCGGCGCGCGCGCACACACTTGCATGCATCAGTCGTCGGCGTGGTGGTGATGTGACATCCGACCGTTACCGTTTGGGACCGACGAATATAGATGGCCACGTGGGCCAGGCCCGCTGGGCGGCACGAAGCCCGGCCCAAAAAGCCCTGCCCTAACACGGCTCGGCACGAGGGCAATGCCTGGGCTGGGCTGGCCCTATGCTCAGGCCAGTGCTTGGGCCGCAATCTCAGCATGCCGGGCCAGCCCGAGCTCGGCATGGTTTTTGGGTCAGCCTGATGCGGCTCACACTATTAGAGAACTGACCTTCCATTCAACACCTTTTGTCCCGGTTAATATTGGACCCGGGACTAAAGCGCATTTAGTCGTGGGTCAAAAATGTGCCATCGAAGGCCACCGCTAGAGGGGGCTTTAATCCCGGTTGTAAATATCAACCAAGACTAGCCCCTCGTGATTTAGTCGCGGTTAGTAATTCCAACTGGGATAAGGGGGAGGCTTTTGTCCTGGTTCCAACCGGGACAAAACACAGGGGCTCGCAGGCACGCGCACAGGTCTCATCTCCTTCTCCTCTCTCTTTCTTATCTCCCTTTCTTATCTTCTCCACGCGCACACAGCTAGCAGCTCCTCTCTCCCTTTCTTCTTCTTCTTCCTCCTCCTCCTCTCCCTCTGGCGTAGGTGAGCGCAGGTGGCCGGCTCCTCTCCCTCCTCTCCTTCTCTTCCTCTCCCGCCCTTTCCCCTCCCCTCCTCTCCTTTTCTTTCTCTCCCGCCCCCTCCCCTTCCCCCTCTGCTCGCCCCTCACTGGCAGTGAGGAGCGGCAGCGGGGCAAGGGTGAGCGGGCCAGCGGTGCAGGCGGAGCGGCGTCGACGGAGCGGGGTGGAGCGGAGTGGGTGGGCCCGGTGGTGCGGGGCGGAGCGGCACCGGCAGTGCGAGGTGGAGCAGAGGCGTGTGGCGGTGGCGAGCAGTGGCGGGCGAGCAGAGGTCGGCGCGGGCACACGCGGACGACCGGCGGGCGTGGGGCGCGGTGGTTTTTTTTTCGAAACTTTTTAGTCCCGGTTGGTAACACCAACTGGGAATAAAGGGGGTCTTTAGTCCCGGGTGAATGACCCGGGACTAAAGAACCCCCTTTTGTCTCGAAAATTTAATCCCGGTTGGACATTGGAGAGATATGGTCCTTACCAACCGGAACTAATGTTGCATTTTCCACCAGTGCCGACAGCCTATTTGCAACCCCCACTGCCCCATATATATAGAGAGAAAAAACCCTAACACTATCCCTTCATTCCTCCGCTTCCCCACAATCCAGCAGACGCCTTTCCCACTCCTGCTCACGCATTCACCGCTGCCCCTCCCTTCCCTACTTCGAGCTGCGCTGGCGGCCGGTCACCGCACCTGCTGCAGCTGCTGCCCACGGGAATGCCGCCGAAGCCATCGCTACTAGCACGAGGGCGCAGCAAGGACCCGCCATTGGGGCCGCCGCTACTAGTGCGGGGGCTCGGTCGGGAGCTGCCGCGGGGGACGCCGCTGGGAGGCTGGCGGGGTGCGGCCGGGACTCACACCGACGGCCGCTGTTGCCGTGAAGTCTCGACTGGGACTCGCACCGCCGAGAGCCGCGTCTGCCGCTGGAGATTCACTTCTGATGGATTTTATGTGATGAACTTGATATGTGTGTATTTATGTGATGAATTCATGGATCTTGGTGATTGCCATAATCAATTTCTTGATTTTTGGCCACTTGATTCGATTTCTTCTCGTTTGTTTGTAGTGCCTAGCCTGGCACTAGCACTACCGTACTAGCCGTGCTAGCGGGCCGGCCCGGCACGATAAAAAGGCCATAGTGCCGGGCCTGAGCTAGCAGTTTAGCACGCAGTGCCGATCCAGCCCGGCATGGCATGGCTTAATAGTGCTGGGCCTAGTTAGGCCAGGCCAAATCGGGCTAGTGCCGTCGGGCGGCTCATCTGGCCGCCTATACTAAGAATATCATATCGGTGAGAATTGAAATGCATGAAAGTTTCAGTCTTTCAGACCACACGGTCGAGATCGAAGCCATCCGCTTGTTTTTGTAATCATCCCTATACGTACGTGTACAATCATTCGGCTCGAAAGCAAGAGGTATACAATGCGGCTATGATACGGCGTAGGTAGATGGAGATGATCTCCGCTGATTTGGGATCTTCTTTTCGGCAGCCAGGAAAGTGTAGAAAACGAACGATCGGTATACGTGCAGGAGGTATAGAGATGGATGGATATACTGATTGCTCGGTTCGTTGGACACGGTGAAGATCCAAAGAACTGATGGATGCGTATCCGGCGACAATGATGGAGGGAGGGAGAGAGAGCAGGTCATCAGCTGCATCGTTGGTAGCAACAGTAGCGCGATGATGTGCCCGCAGAGGATTCACGCACGCACTCCTCTCGCCAAAGAGAGAAAGATAGGACTTAGAGGAGGGAGGGTGAGGGGCGAATGATGAGGGTGTCGTCCACGGGATCATGATGAGGCGCGCTTGGCCGCGGCCTGCATCATAACCCGGATGTTGAAGAGCGGAAGCCACTGTTCGGTCCACTGCATCTGCATGCTTGCCCTGATGCCCATGTCAGTCTCATCAGTCACACACGCGCGCACACTGCGCTCTCCGCCTCTCCGTTCGTTATTTTACTCCTCCATTTCCTCTGTCTCGCGTCGCCAATGCAATGCAACAACGAGCCAGAGCGGCAGAGCCTGTGCAAGTCGAAGAACGTGATCGATAGCCGGAGCCTGGCTGCAGATGGATCGCGGGCGTCAAAACCTTATCGATCCGCTGCAGAGAAGAGAACGCCACGCGTACGTGCCTGCTGGAACGTTACGAACGTACGTCTGGACTCTGGAGAGGTGGAGCTGCGGTGCGTGCGTTGGGTGATCAGGTATGTGCGGGGAAAAGCAGATTGCATGCATGGTGTGGCATCTCAGGCTCTCAGCTGTGCTAACCGCACCAGAACCAAGCTACTTGATCTTTGCAGTTTCTGAAAACAAAACCACATCCGGAAACCTAAACAAAGGGATCATGAATTCATGAGAACTGCAAACTCTGCTTGAAATCGAGCTAGTAGTAGGAAAACAAAGATTCCTCGGTCAACCAGGTGTACGGGTCCACGGAAACATTGCAACGAAAACCAGGGAGCCGATCCGCTAATCAGGCTTTTCGGGATCACCTGAGACTGGGATTTTTTCTCTCTCTTTTGAGGTGATCGCCTGGGACAAATTCAGAGGTCTTCAGACTAGAGAATTAGATTAGATATCTCCTTCATTCAGGTCTATTTTGGACTTTACAAGCACAATACATGTCAGGCCCAATCTGGTGAGATCCTCCCCTCCCGCTCCTCTGTTTTTGCATTTCCAAGGGCCCATAGCCAGATCAGCCCAACTTCGCATTCTCGGGTTCTCGGAAAAGCTCCCTTCGTTGTTGTTGTCAGAAACTTCCTTCAGCTCTTGTTCTTCCATATGTCTGTTCACCTGTGTCATTCAGAGATAGATATTTGATCCAAAATGTAGGTCGTTTCACTTTTTCTAAATATATAGATTTAGCTATGCACTTTTGTCTAGATACATAGTAAAATATGTGTATCTAGAAATGTCAAAACGAACTATATTTTAAACAGAGAGAGTAGCTTATTTCCATATGTACAAAACACACATATTGGCATCAAATAATCTAAGCTGTACGAGCAATATAATACTGCATGCATGGTTAATGAAGCTATTAAAAAGTGCATAGAACTGGCATAGTAGCACAGAAGAATAAACAGTAAGATTCTTTATATGAACCTGATCAGCAGCGGAGTTATATGCATAGTAGCCAGCTGAATCTTGTTTGGGCTTTGGCCTGCCTTTTGGACAAAGCTCTGGCCCCCCTGATACTGCTGTAACGCCACGTGAGGTTTTAAAGCATTTTGCTAATTACAGCATTAGGACTCCTCACAATCAGCCCAGCCGACTGGCCCATGAGGCCATGCGATTCGGGTTCTAGCCTGATCTCCCGTGCAAGCATCAGGACCATCTCGATTGTCAAGTAGGTAGCTAGTACTCCTGTATCTTAAGATCTAGTGTCCCTTCCTCTCAATTCTTTTGGACATTGGTCATGAAGAAATAGAAAACAATTAATTCAAGCTTATCAGTGCCTGGGTATTCTGAGAAAGCATATAGTTGACATTTGGCTTTTTTCTAGTTTTCCATGCTTTATACGCTAGTTAAAAGCAAGATTAACCCAAATACAATTCCCTTTGTGTCACCACCAAACTCTGTTATCCGAGTTTTTCTTTTACCGTGCTCAATCAATAATCATAATTAATAGCATCATTCTGTAATCATTCTATATGTATATTTGGCTTATGTACCTGAGGGATAAGGGTGTCCACGGGTCCCCACCGAACAGGATACTGGCCGGTCTGATAAGTGGGCCCCGCCTGACCATGGCGCCTATTTCAGGTCGGCACACCTCCGTGGCTCCGCCAGTTCTCGCGCTCGGGGGCTGTCGGGGATAGATTCATAGTAACCCGCAAGGAAGGAAGAAGACGGACTCTCCTAGGATTCTCCTGTAATCCTACTAGGACTCATACCCTGTAATCCTACTAGGACTCCTCCTTGTAACCGACTAGTAATCCCACCCTCTGGAGTATATAAAGGAGGGCAGGGGTCCCTAGATTGGCAGGCCAAGACCTCATAGAACTACAACAGAGGATCAAAATCCTCGACACCAAACAACACCCAAGTGCAGGGCGCAATATACAACATCCCAAATAGGACATAGGGTATTAAGCTATTCTAGTGGCCTGAACCTGTATAAATCCGTGTCTTGTGTCCTCGTTTTTACCTTCGAGTTCCATGTCCGATGATCCCCTACCAACCAATCTACTACCTCGGGATACCTCTCGGTAGGTTGCTGGGTATAAAACACCGACAGGGACTGGGCGCCTATTTCAGGTCGGCGTGGCTTTGTGGCTCCGCCACTCCTCGCGCTCGGGGGACCTATTTTAGGTCGACGTGCTTCCGTGGCTCCGCCAGTCCTCGCGCTTGGGGGCTGGGCTCTTATCTCAGGTCGGCGTGCCTCTGCGGCTCCATCGGTCCTCATGCTTAGGGGCCAGGCGCTATATTTAGATTCCTTTTGTTACGGAAACAACACATCATTTTCTTGACCATTGGACCGATTATTTTAATCGCTTCAATTCTCGGGGGCTACTCCATATGGAGTGCATCTTGCGATGCCCTCCATGTGCTTCCCTTTGATCTATAGGATGTTAGACATCCCGTAGCTCGGCAGTCGCATAGCCATGCGCATTCAGTCACACGTCCATGGAAGCTTCAATTTTTTTCTTTTTTGAGCACCGCGCAGCCTCTCCATCGCTATGACAACCTCGCAACTTCAGCCGAATACATTACAAGCTTCGTTGCACATCCGTTAGGCTCCTATTCAACTCCACATTACTCGGGGGCTTGAGGGATAAGGGTGCCCATGGGTACCCACCGACCAGGATACTGGCCAGTCTGACAAGTAGGCCCCACCCAACCATGGCATGGGGGGCAAGGCATGAAGACACGTGGAGCACAAGTCAGGAGATCGGGCGACCAGAATCCGCCCGGATATTGCGGGATATATGTTGTAGTCCAACTCAGATTGCTTTCCATGTAACAACCGATTAGGATTAGATCATATCCGATTGTAATCCTATGTCATCAGCCTATATAAGGCGGCTAAGAACACCCCCCCTCCCGAGGGTCCATCAACCCTTCGCATCCCATACCAGCAATATAATCTACCAGAACACAGAATGTAGGGTATTACTCTCCGGAGACCCGCACCTGTCTAAATCTTGCGCTCTTGTGTTACCGTTCGAGCTCTTGGTCTTGCAATCTCCCCCGCCTACAAATCTATCACTTGGGTAACCCCCTGGTTGTGGCGGAACCGCCCAAATTAACCTGACTAAAATGCATATAAGTAGCCTGACACGCGATTATGCACTTTAAGCAAGTCAACCTGGTCGACCGTCGGATTTCATCCGATGAACCACTTACACAGGATCGAGAAGCATCGCTCACATGAAGGTGAGTAGCACAGAGATTACAACATTCCCATCACATTGACTTAGTTCCACAAATTATTACACCAGAGTTTCTGAAATTCAAGCAAATTTGCAAGGTTCGAACAATCAAATAAAATAAGCGGAAGCTAAACGTCGATACATGATATCATGACGAAGCTGATCATGACATCACAAATCCCTGCCCTCACTGTCCGAGGAGGGATCCCACTTGACTGTCCAGCCCGGAGGGAGTTGGGTAGGCCAAGTGGTGCCAGCAACCAAACTATTAACATCACCTGAAAAGTTAAGCCACAACAAGGCTGAGCAACTAATACTCAGCAAGACTGACTCATCGGGTAAACTATTTTACCAAGACCTAGACATGCAAGGCTTTTCTGGCTCTGGGTTTGCTTTGCCAAAAGCGTCTAAAATAGGTCCTTTCTTTCAATATTTTAGCTCAAGTTCTATGTTCTTTATCCAATCTAGATTAGCAACTTATACTAAGCAAGCATAGTTTCCAAGCAATTAAAGAACAAGCATCAAATTAATATCACCATCATGTTCCATCGTTACTCAGTGCAGAATAGTGATCAAGTAGTCCCAAACTGTGAGAGGCAGATGAATTGATTCGAATTTATTAACCATGCATGGCGAACCTAAGCTCACGACATCCGCGCACCACGAAGGGTAACTTCATTTGTCATCCGTCCCCATCGATCCCTTAGGCACGTGTCAGGGCCAACTGCCTTTGGCATGCAATGCTCCATAATCCCGGCCTCTGCCGTACTATGACCGCACTTGCACCCACATGATGCACCATGGGAAACAACGTTCCAAGGACAGACGGAGGGTATGCCATGCCCCAGTTCAATCAGGTACTAGGCTTCCCCATCCCATACTAGGTGTGAGATTAGTACTTTCAAACACTTGGTCACGAACGCCGACACGTTTTGACCTTAGATCAATTTCATTTAGACAGACGGGGCAATCCACCAAGTATCGAACATAAGCCTGACCCCGTCTGTCGTCCTTATAGTTGCAACATAAATAAAACATTCAATTCCTATAACTCGTGAGTGACAGGAAATCACTCGATTTTTACCGAAACCTATTAAGCATTGCAACTACTCTCCCTTTAACAACTAGTATTCAGATCAAGGTACTAAATTCATGCATGTATGGTTTCAATCAACTCCTACAAACGTAAATGCACAATCATAAGCATCGCAATTGGCATAAGAGTAAAATAGGGAATTCATGCACCGGGGCTTGCCTTCAGGAAAAGTTAGCGGTTCCTCAGGGTCTTGATCCGGTTCGGGCTCACCCTCCAAGTGATGAAGCTCTGCAGCGGGGTCTTCCTCCGATGTCGGGTGGAGATTGTAGGTTCCGTCGGCGAGATTTGCTTCTATACGACATGCACATGCAAGAGTTTAGTTGTATTCGCGTGTGTACCCAACGATGCAAGGCATGGCTTAAAGAAAAAGGAGTTGCAATAGCCACATTCACTTCGACAAGGTTTAACTTTCTTTAACTTCAAACGAGTGTGGTCGGTTTAAACTGGAGTTCGAATTTGATGGCGATTGTGTACATATATAGTTTCTTACAACTTAGAGTTGCATAAAGAGAGTGAAAGGTCGTGTTTGGGTGGTTCAAGTGCATTAGGATAGTTACTTACTTCTGAATGTTTTTATGCACCTCTTCCAATTTCCACGTATTTGGTGTATTAGGATTTGTGTTTCCTTTTATTCCTTTAGGTCGATTAATTTAACCAAAAAGATTTCATAAACAAACAGTAGCTAAAGGTACTGAGAAAATTACAGCACCTTACTTAAGCCAACAATGAGTTAGTGTAAAAATTTGGAAGCCATTGGATGACTCAAAAAGGAATTACATGCATTTCATTATTAAAGGTAGCATGAGCTTAACTTTTTCTATCTTCAAAGTTACAGTGAAACTGAGGATGAATTTTTACCAGTATGTTAAGGGTGTGTTACAGGAGCTTTGGTGAATTTTTCATGATTTTTGGAGAAGGGCAACTATTTTCCTTCTAATTAAACATGCTTAACAAGGAAGGTGTTTTTCTTTCTAATTTGCACCACAACTTATATTTTCCTGCAAACTATACAACAAAACAAACTTAACCCAACTGGTTTCACATTTTTCTGAGCTCTGGATCAAAACTTATGCAAAAAGGAAGATTTAATCTTAGATCCCCAAAATAAAGTTAAATTAGTGACATTAAGTTCTAGACCAGATCCCTAATCATTTTTCTGAGCTTCTACGCATAGAAACAAGCATCACAGAGTTGGTTTTACATTTTTCTCACTTTTCTTCTGTTTATTATGATTTAAAAGGCCTAAACCATGATTAAAAGCATAGGATATTATTTACAACAGTAACATGAGCAAACTTATTTTTCTTAGGAACTAGACAGAGCAAGGATTCCAACAAAAGTGGTTTGGCATTTTTATGATTTTTCTACAATTTACTGGCTATTTATAAAGTTTAACAATTTTTTTGCCTATTATTAAACTAAAAAGCCGAGGCAGACTTGCATCCTACCCCCTACGTCTATGGGTTAAACACACAGGGGTCCCTGAGTTTTTGCGCCCAGGCCCCTGGAAAGAATGGGGAAGACGTAATGTCATCCCCGGGGGCGCGCGCGGTAGCGGCGAGGAAATCCCCGGCGGTTCGTCGGCGGGGATGAGGCAACAAGTTGCCGGAGAGGCTCAGGGGCTCACCTAAGCTCGATTTGGTGGGGCTGGGGTGACGGAGATGGCCGGCAGGGGTTGGAACGCGGCGGCGGCGACCGAGCTTGGTGGGCGGCGGTGCAGGCGGCGTTTCGGCACACCGGCAGCGTCGGGGAGGCCACGGGCTGCTCGGAGACTTGCGCGGAGGGGTGGCGAAGCGGGCGGAGAAGTCGTCGGAGTGTGGGGTGGCGCGGAGGTGTGAGCTCCACGGGAGCCTAGCGGCGGTGCAGAGGAAAAAGCAGAGGCGTGGTTGCGGGCGATGGCAACGACGAGTGTGACCCTTTTATAGGGCAGCGGTGGAGCGGAGGGTCGAGGCGGGGCTCCGGTGGCGGGAGGATAAGGTCGGGGAGCGGCGGGTGTGCGGGCGAGGCGGCCATTGGCCAGCGGTGCCATTGGGCTGGGGAGGCGGATCTCCGGGCGCTCTCCTGCCGCGATTGGCCTCGGGCGGAGCGTGTCGTGTGCCTCCGGTCTGTCAGGCGGGCGAAGCGGAGGGCCACGGTATGGGTTGGGCGAGCGGGCGGAGGTGCGGGACATCGACGGTGTGGCGGCTTCTCTGGCGGGCGGGCGACGCGCGGGTTGGGCAGAGCAGATGCGCGGCAGGGGGAAGGCACGCGCGCGGCCGGCAGTTGGCTAGCCCGGCGTTCGCCCCGTCGTGTCGCAGGCGTGGGTTGGGTGCCGTGGCTCTCGCCCTGTCTCTGTCTCGCCGGGGATAGGGCGCCGGCGAGCTGCCAGTGGCCGGCGGCCATGCGGCGCGTGGGCGAACATGCCCTGGGCGCACGGGTGTCGAGGTCACTTCGGCAGTAAGCCCGACCGGCTTTGGGAGCTCCTTTCTCTAGATTTTTCAACTAAACTTTCAAAACTCCTTTACGCAAACTTGTTCAACTCTAGGTGTAGTTCAAACTTGGTTTAAGGTGTTTGTTCAGATTTGGAAAGGATTTGGAGATACCTCGAGCCAAAGTTTGCCAAAAATCTGGAAATCTAGACTTTGTCAATTTAGCCGGCGAGGTGGAAATTCAGGGGTTTAGCTATCTTTGACTCGATTTTAGGGGAGCTTCTGAGTTGAATTAGACTTAAGCGTCATTGAAGGAGTTGCTCTCCAAATTGAAGGCTTGAACTTCTATTTAGGTTTTT
Source organism: Setaria italica (assembly GCF_000263155.2). NCBI lineage: Eukaryota > Viridiplantae > Streptophyta > Magnoliopsida > Poales > Poaceae > Setaria > Setaria italica. The sequence continues at coordinate 10,325,045 of NC_028454.1, read as the reverse complement.
TCTTGAGTTTAGTACAAAAATTTGGAGGAACGACCTCGCCAAGAGGTGCACTCTGAGCAGTTTTCCAGACTTGGTGTTGTAGCGCCGAGCGGCTGAGTTGACAGTTTTACCCAACTTTGACCAAGATTTTGAACAGGTTCGGATTCGATTTGGACCTGGGTCAGTGTAACAAAGTTAGAACACACTCGAGGGACTACAACTTTTATTAAGGGCCTGACTTGAGTTTAGATATGAAGTTGTGAGATAACAGGTTGCAAAGTTGGAGGAAAACTTGAATTCCACGACTTAGGTGGTTTATAGGGTTCTTTAATACTCCGATTTTGATTCCTATTTTTGACTTTCTTCCACTCCGAATTAGACAAAGTGCCTTTAACAAAAGTTGTTTGAAATTAAAAGTTTTACAACTCTTATTTGGGCAAAAATTTAAGTTTGCATATAAAATCTCAAGTTTTATTTTGAAATCCAAAAAGAGCTTCTTAGGGTGAAAATGGACATTTCACTTCTTTGCTTAGTGACTAACCACTTGTTTAGATGTACAAGTACTTAATTTAGGTAGAGTTGTTACACTGGTGGACCGCCGGTCACTAAATGCAACAGTAACCTAACCACTATTTCACGGATGTACGAGATCCTACGTTTTCTTTCTAGAAAAAGGAATTGTCTCCGACCTCTAGAACCGCACACAGCCAAACCCATTATACAATCAAATACATGGTTTGGCAAGCAATTTCTAAAATATCTTTCTTGTTTGTGCTATATTGGAGTCCTTGAAAAATTTCTTATGCGACCATTTTCTACTTGGCGTCTCAGCCTCCCCTATGGTAAAATCTTGCCTACACCCCGGCACACGCACACACACGCGCGCACACACACGCCATTCCTTACACACGGGCATGGGTGTGGGCACCATCCTAAAGCTAGAGGATACTTGTTCGTGGGTAAAGAAAATTGATATCCTCACCTGCATACCCGTCGGACCCGGTCTACAAGTCTGACATGTGGGACCTACAAGTAAATATGTATATATACAAAGATCCTAGGGTTCCTTCCTCTGCTCCACCCCCGACCCATCCAGTCCTTGCCACCGCCTCCTCCTCTCGCATCGCGCGTGGCGCACTGCCGAGAAGTCGTGAGCGAGTGGTGTCCCTACCGGGCGGCCGCCGCCGGGCGGCTGCCGCCCCTCACGCCCAAATCCTTTGCATCAATGCCAGCCCCTAATTGCCATATCCTTCCCATCGAGCCTTCTCGTCCCTCCCTGAAGCCTACCTCCAGCTGGCGGCCTTCCTCCATTCAAGCTGCGGTCCGTGCTCCTTGGGGAGCGGCCAGATCTAGGGCGACGCATGTGCCTCTACTTGTGGTTGTCTACGCCACATCTAGGTAATTAATTTCTTGCCTCTGGTGTGGAGGCTGGTGCCTCTGGGTCCTCTTTGTGGCTGTAGATGGTACTATGTGTTTGATCAAGAAGTAGCTAGAAGAGGCAAGAAATTACCTAGATCTGGTGCAGACAACCACAAGTAGAGGCACATGCGTCGCTCCTAGATCTGGTTGTCCGCCAAGGAGCACTAGCCGCTGCTTGAATGGAGGAAGGACGCCGGATGAAGGTAGGCTTCAGGGAGGGATGAGGAAGGTCAATGGGCAGGTGATTTCAATGGGGAGGATATGGCAGTTGGGGGCCGGCGTTGATGTAGAGGATTTGGGCGTCAGGGGAGTGGCGGCGAGATGGCTTAGATGGGTAGCGGTCAGTAAGGGACGCCACTCGCTCGTGACTTCTCGTGATGCAGCACGAGTGCGCTGTGCGCGACACAAGAGGAGGGAGCGGCGGCAAGGATTGGACGGGTCGGTGATGGAGCAGAGGAAGGAACCATAGGACCTGTGCATACATACATATTTACTTGTAGGTCCCACACGTTGGGTGTGGATATTTGAAGCGTCCCCATATAAGCAGAGACTAAATATGATACAAATATCAGTCCCAGGAGGCTGATAACATATTTATTCGACAGATGGTTCATAAACCGTACAACTCCCGTGGGAGTGGGCGTGAAAGCCACGCCGAAATGATAAGAAAATAAATAACAGTAGTGAGCCAAGATACTGTCAAGAGACAGCACTCGGGACTACACGGCAGCGGAAGCATTCTGCAATGGCCAACACCACAGGCAGCATTTGGTGCGAAAGCGATTTCCTACTCGAAATCCTCGGCGATGAAGTCCGGGTCTTCCTCTGAAGTAACAAAACAAGGGTGAGTACAAAAGTACTCAACAAGTCCAACCCCATCCACGGAGGGGGGTACAATCAAGAGTATGTACAGGATATATCGAGTATGTACAGGATATATCAAGGATGAGGTTAAGGTTTATTTGCAATAAAGCTAGATTTTCAACACATGCAAGGGTTCATTTTCAAAAGAGTTTTCGCAAATCATTTCTTTTAGTAACCGAATCGTTAAGTGGGGTTGATCCTACACAAAGGATTCAAGTTTTAACGCTACCGGACTCCCCGTCCGAAGTAGCTCACGTCACAACTGTTGGACACTTCCAAAATCCAACACACGCCATAAAAATCATCCATCTCCAATCACTAGTCATGTGACCAAGCCGTAACTCGTCCAATGCCGTGGACACGGCTACCCAGATAGATTTTAACTCTGCAGAGGTTGTACACTTTTCCCACAAGTAGGGTACAGTAGCACGATCACCTTAGTGCCGGTGCAGATCCTATCAAAGCCATTACCCACATTAGCTAAGACTGACTAGTCAACACGGAAGCAATTAAAGTGTTAATGACCTACCAATGAGGTCTTAACTGGGATCTAAGTTCACACAGTTTGTTGACACCAGATTTTGACACGTATGGAATCGGCGTCAAGAAGGGAGAGAATTAGCTGATGCGGCGAGGCACGGAGGTCACGATTGGGAATCAGCCGATTGGTGCTACAGTTGGAGATCGGCCGATTGGTGCTGCAGTATTTCGGTGAAAGGAGTTGATGGAGATCGGCCGATTGAGAGGCTGGAGCAGTTGGGCCAATATGGGCTTAGAGTGGATTACGAAGATAAAAGGGGATCGGCCCACAGGAGCGCGGCGATCAACTCCGATACGAGTTATGCTTGTAAATATTCATTTTCGTTTAAAATTAGAGATAGAGTCCTAGTCGGTTAAGAGATTGGTTGTAATAGGCTATAAATAGCCATCTTTAGAGGTCTGTAATCATCATCAAATCAATACAACAATCTACTATTTCCTCGCACTTTACTTTCGAGTAAGCGACTTCGCCAGTACTTTTCCTCTTTCCACAAGATCGTACGGGTTGGCGGGGCTGCATCAACTTGATCTCCGGCTAATTCTGTAAGTGCTGTTTATCGAGTAATGTCTAAGCTTTAACTTCGGGCACATCGCTGTCGTTTCATTTAGATTTATTCATCAGTTATCGATATTTACTATAATTCTAGGTTTTACCTACTGTTCTAGTTTTATCACCAGTTATCCAGCTTGGAATTGGAGATTTCGGTTTACTTGTATTTTATTGCTCGTCTGCTATTTCTGCATAGCTGATTAGATCTGTTCCAAGTGTTGCTATTGTAGCGTTGTCTAGTTTACTTTAGTAGTTTTCTTTACCAACGTTGCTTAGTAATCGGTTGCATTATAGCCGATTTCCTTATTATAGCAAATCGGCCGATTCGCTGATGAGCTTTCTCAAGATTGGAACCTTAGCCGATCGCAACCTCTGGGATCTGACACGTTTCTTTCCTTGCCAAACAACAGGTCAGATTGGCTGGCACGCTGCGCGAACCGCACCAGGGCGATCACCCGAATAGGAGTTAAGCAGATTCTCCCGAGTCGTGTGTCCGACGCTAGAGATTCAATCGGCTGATCTTTGCGCCAACACACTTTTGGCACGCCCGGTGGGACGTGCACAACCACTACCATGTTGAAAGCTGCCGAAATCTCTGAAGACAACGTCATCGAGGTAACGGAAGCAGACCTCAAGGACGACCAGAAGGAAGAGTTGGAGAAGCAAATAGCACAGTACCGGAAGACATGCTTACAATCCTTTAGTCGTACCAGGAGTGGGGAAACTGTCAGGAAAGCTCCTTTTCCAACTCCCTGCCAGATTACAATCGCCGAGGACTCGGGCAAGATGTCCAAGATGGTTCAACAGTCTGTCTACCAAGCTTTCATCGATCAATCCTCGGTGATAACTAATACGGTGTACAATGCCGTCATCGGCCAATGGCGTGTCTCAAGGATACCAGGGGCCGACGTACGCCCCACCTATCACAGCCCCGGTCAGGAGTTCTTCAAGCATACCCTACTCGGCTCCTCAGTCGATCCATGCTCAGCCTGGAGGATCGAGCGCGCCTTCGCCGTCAATACATCTGGGATACGGCGGCACACCATACCTTCAGTCACATGCGCCTCCTCAACCCACTCAGATTTCCTCCGCGCAATCATCTTCCCTGAATTCAGTGCCTTGGGGGGCACCATCGGCAACAGCCGGCCAAAATCAGTCGGCCGGCTATGGAGGCTCTCCGACCTAGGCACCCTTTCAATCGGCCGTATGGCCGATGGCTCCACAGTATCAACCAGCCGCATTGGAAACGGGCAGGGGGGCAGAAACAGCAGAAGCACTTCGGGGCGCTGCACCGATTGTACTATACGATGAAGCGGCCGGTTCACTGAGACAACAGATGCCACTACACAACCGGCCACGTCACCACAGATGCCGCACACCTTCGTTCATCACCCGGTCATCCCTCCGCCGATCTACCAACACGTGCCGGCTCCCCAGCGAATAGTTCATCAACAACAAGCAGATTGGACGGCACGGATAGCAGAGGTAATTCAAGAGCAATTCGGTTTAAAGCCGAAGGTGCAAACCTACACCTATAGAACGTCGTACCCGCCTACCTCCGACTTACTGTCGTTTCCCCATCGGTACAAAGTTCACGATTTTACCAAATTCTCAGAGCTTGATGATACCTCAACTGTGGAGCACGTAAATAGATTCATCATTCAATGTGGAAAGGCACCTACACAAGATGCTCTACGGGTGCGTCTCTTCTCATCGTCTCTGTCCGGGTCGGCCTTCCAATGGTTTACTACACTACCACCCAACTGCATAGTTACTTGGGCCGACTTGGAGAAGCAGTTCCACAAGTACTTCTACGCGGGAGTGCATGAGATGAAACTCTCAGATTTGACCAGCCTCAGGCAGAGGAGTGACGAGCCGGTGCCTATGTACGTGCAAAGATTCAGGGAGATCAGGAACAAATGCTACACCCTAGTTCTGACCGACGCACAGTTGGCCAATATAGCCTTCAAAGGTCTCCTCCCTCACATCAAAGAAAAATATGCTTCACAGGTTTGAGAGCCTGAGTCAAATCGTACATCGACTGTCTGGCCAGGCAGTACGCCCCTTTGACCCACGGAGAAATTTCCAGAAGAAGGTGGCATACTTAGAAGGATCTGAGTCTGAAGAGGATGCAGAAATCGGCCTGGCAGAGTGGGTTAAAGGAAAGAAGCCGATATCGTGTCTGTTCGGGAAAAAGGAACCAGAGGCATTCGGTTTCGACACGTCAAAGGCCGATAAAATTTTCGATCTACTCCTCCAAGAAGGACAAATCAAGCTCTCACCATACCATACGATCCCATCGGTCGAGCAGCTAAAGAAGATGAAGTACTGCAGGTGGCATAATGCCACCTCCCATGACACAACAAATGCAAAATCTTCCGACAGCAAATACAATTGGCCATTGAGCAAGGCAGGCTCAAGTTCAAGGTCTCGACGAAGCCAGCAAAGCTGGTGAAGATCAATCAGCACCCCTTCCCCACCAACATGGTTGATACAGGAAGGAACTCACTCCAGACCAAGGTGCTAACATCAGAATCAGCTAAGAAGAGCGGCGCCGTAGACCCCAGGAATCAAGTTGCGCCCGAAGATGTCAAAGGGAAACGATGGATGGATGATGAAGACGAAGGATCGGGAGAGCCACGCAGACCCGTCACTTCCCAATTTCTGCTCAACAAGTATCAGCGGCAACAAGAAAGTTCAAGGTTTCGGGAAGAGATGATGCGACGACATGAGGATCACTGGCGATGCCCATTCTTCATCCACTGCTGGGAAAGTAACCTTAGGCTGCCGTCAGCCGACAATTGCCCGGAATGCAACGGCCCATATCGCAACAATCGCCCATTCAGAAGGTCTCACTCCAGAGATGGAAGGCCAGAGCCAATTAGCAGAAACTGGCGCGAGCAAGAAGATCGGCGCCTTTTAGTGCGTGATCGGCTGGGGGGCAGATGTGACCGATATGATCGGTCAGAAGACAGGCACGAGCGATACAACAGGCCGGGGGGCAGGACCGATCGGCGAGACCCTCCAGAGGGCCGAGTCAGCGCACACGATCGGCTAGAAGAGATGGCCGATGCTCGAGTATCAGACGAAAATCCCTTGGGACGGGAACTAGAATTGGAACGTGCCAAACCATCGGCTAAACCAGTAAACCCAAGGTGGTACCCTGACGGATTGACCAAATCCCAAAAACGAAGAATCCAGCGACTCCGCCAATGGGAACAACATGAAGAAGAGCAACAACAGATGATGGACAAGAAAAATGACAGGCCTCGGGTTTGGCGCCCCAAAAGAAACGACAGGGAGGGTGACGACAACCAGGAATCGGCAGCCGATGTCGGCATGGTTTTCATTCTGCCGATGGAATTCATGACTCCCGCTGACCAACATAACATGTCAGCGATAGAGGAACAGATGGCGCAATTGGCTTTGGAGCCGATTGTCGGTGTTTTAGACCGGCAACCCGCATAGGGGGTACCCTAGGTGGTCTTTTATGCGGTAAGGGTCGTCGAGAATCAAGGAATCAATGGTGACGCAAAGAACACGATTTAGACAGGTTCGGGCTGCTAGATCGCGTAATACCCTATGTCCTGTGTGTTGGTTTGTATTGATGTACGTTCTGGTCCTGTGGATTGATTTTTGAGGGGGGTCCCTGCCCGGCCTTATATACCCGGGAGGGCAGGGTTACAAGTCTGAGTCCTAGTCGGGTACTATTACAGAGTTCTACTCGGTATTGGCCCGAGTAGTTTTTCATAAACATACAAGACTAGTCCGAGAAGGATACGCCTATCCTTGTTCTGATCACGTCCGAGTACGTCCCTTAGTGGGCCGTCCAAGGCCTACTCGTGGGTCTGGGGAGTATGCCCGACAAGCCCTCGAGTACTTTGTAGTCGTGCGCCATAGTCTTGGATACTGCAGGCACTACCCGAGTAGTTTTGCAGACTAAAGTGCTCGAGTACTGTCGCGTGGCTGGAAGATACTCTCTCTGCAGCTTCGAGTTGTCTCTATTCCTGAGTAATTTTATATGGTAGTGCGATGTCAATCGCACTCCATATGGAGTAGCCCCCGAGCCTTAGGTTGAGTCGAAGAATCAGGCTTAGGGTCAATCCAGCTTTTGCCCATTTTACCCTCGGAGATCTTGAAAAAGAAAAAACTGACCAACGGGTACGGTACCCGCAGCCCCCGAGCACTTAGGCGATTCCTATCGTTGAAGTGGTCAGCAATCCGTTGAATGCAGTAGCCGTTGGGTGTTTATTGCGATTAATACGCGATTAATCTGTCCATTGCGCAACTGACGCGTCGAAACCGGAGCCGGCGGAGATAAATTTGGAAAGACCCTTTTCAGTTGCTGTGACGCCGCACGGGCATTAGATCTGTTCTTTCTCCTCCTCTGCGCCTTCGCTCGCTGTTTCGCCGCCGCCAGTGCCGCCGCGTCCACCATTGCCGCTCTTTGAGATAGATCCGAGTGGAAGCCTCTTCCTTAACTTGAGGTCAAGTCCATCGAATGCACTCCAAGAAGATGGGCAAGAAACCCGAGAAGATCCAAGGCAAGGCTCCGGCGATGGGTAAGGTCAAATCCAAGAAGGGGAAGGAGTTGATGCTGCCGGCGCCGAAGGTGGGGCCGACGAACCAGACTGCTCCGCCGCCACCTAGGGTAACTTGGCAACACTCGGTGATGAAGGAGAAAGCAGTCCAAGCGCTAGTTGATGCCAAGCTCCTTCAGCCGAAGGAAATCGTGCACTGCCGCCCCGTGTTTCCCAATGCGTGGCAGTTTGAGGAGCATCCTGCTGAGACGGTGATGCTTGCTCATTTTGTGGAAAGGGGACTGGTCGTACCCACCTCCGACTTCTTTAGAGCTATTCTCGAGTACTACAATCTTCAGCTCGTCCACTTGAATCCCAATGGAGTACTGCACATGTCTATATTTGTACATCTGTGCGAAGTTTTTCTGGGAGTACCTCCAAGTCTCGAGTTATTTAGGAAACTGTTCCGTTGCAAGCCTCAGCCGAGTGCCCAGCGGACGGAAGTCTTTGGAGGCGCCGGGTTCCAACTCAGGAACTCGAATGTGTATATTGAGTATAATCTGACCGACTCCCATGGGGATTGGAAGAAAAGGTGGTTCTACATCGGGAACCATGATCCTCGCCTGCCTGTGGTGACTGGTCACGCGCCCAAGCATGCGGAAAACTGGGTAAGGGAGCCCGAGGACACCCCTGAGCTTGATCTCCTGATGCAGCAGATCACCGAGTTGAAGGTACTCGGTTTGATTGGGATCAACGTGGCAGCCAGCTTTCTGAAGAGAAGGGTCCAGCCACTTCAAAAACGTGCTCACTCGGGAAGTGAGTACGGAGGTCTGAAGGATCCATCGCGTATGTCTGATGAGGACATATCTGATGATGACGTAGAGGCGCTGCTTGCTAAGTTTTTTAGGAATTATCATGGAGTACCAGTAATCCCTGCAGCCCTTTGCCAGAAGTGGTAAGTATTTTCCTCCTGACTTGTTCTTCTTTGACTAGTGATTCTTGTTGCTGATACCGATTTGTTGTTTGAAGTCCCGAGTTCTTGCCGGCTACTTGGTGCAGTCAGAAGAAGAGTCAGAAGCCGTCGTCGAGGAGTCGGAGGACGAGCCTTCTCCTCCTATTAAAAGACGCAAAGTAGTCCGCAAGATGGCTGCGGCTAAGTCTGCTTCAACCCCTGAAAAGTCTCGGGGTCCCAAGGTATGTAGTCGGTAACTTGTGTATTACTGACGAACTTCAAATTCGTTATTGATGTGGTGAATCTTGTCTTGGTTCGCGAAGGCTGTAGATGAGGCTGTTTCTGAAGAAATGGCAGTGTCCAACCCCGAAGTCAGTGATACGGCTGTCGACACGGTGTCAGAGAGGGTGCCATCAACAGAAACCGCGGTAGCCCCCGAGTTAACCGCGCCAATTCCATCGGCTGCCATGCCGCCCATTGCTGACCAGGCGGTTCTGGGGCTGCCTGCTGGAGTAGCAAAGGAGGTGTCACCAGTACTTGCTACTGGCACCTTGCTATCCAATGTGATCGCGAGCGGTAAGCGTTGTCCCTTCCGATTGTTTTCATTTGAGTAGTACTGTTGGTCTTGACTTCGACTTTGTAGGTCTTGGTGAGAAGACGGCGCCGACGGCTGTTCCCGCGGTTCCTAGTACTCGGCCGCCTATCGCCGAGAAGAAGCGTGTGCGACTGCCGCCGTGTTCAACCCGGTGAGACTCCTTGTCTTGTTGGATGCCGTTGGATTGTCTTTAAATCATGTAGTGACACTTTGTTGGTGCATGGATGCAGAGGAGACTATCCCGGTAGAGACAGGGATAGTGCCGAAACCTTTGACTACAGTATCTATTCCTCTGGAGGACTTCATTGTTGAAGAAATATCCCAGGTTGACGTCGGCCGGCTTGGAGCTACTATATCGATGCTTCAAGACGTGATTCACTCAGTGGAGGTTCCTGCTGCTGCATCAGGCTCGGGGAGTGCCGGCCTACCATCATCTTCTGGTGGAGCGTTGGCTCATCTTGTGGAGAGTACCCGAAGGCCAGTACTCAGTCCGCCTTTTGACTTAGAGTTCCAGAGGGCCATTGATGTTTTCCGAGGCTTCCAGGTAGATATTGTTGATGTTATTACATGACCCGAGTAGTTTGTGAGGCGTGAAACTCACCACACCATACTCGGATTTTTTTCAGGAAAGAAACCATCAGCTGGAGCAGGAATGTGCCCGACTGACAGAAGCTCTTCGGGTTCATGAAGTCGGGGCGAAGTCCTTTGCCGTGGAATGCGCGGATCACGCGGTTCTGCAGGATAAATTGGAGAGCCGCTACAAGTCCTTGAACAAAAAGTATCAAGGTAAGCATTACGACTACTGTGGGTGTGTCCAACTGTAGTTGGCTGTGGCCTGAGTTCTTTTTGCTTTGTAGAGCTCAAGAAGCAGGAGGTGGCTGCAAGGAGCCAAGTTATCGATTGGAGGAACGCTCATGACCGAGTGGCAGATGAAGCCGAACATCTTCGGGCCGTGCTCACTGAAGCACAGGCTGTGTGCGAGCACCAGCGGGACCGAAAGATGCAGAATGGCGTGATGCTCGCCATGGCCATGGTGGCATGTAGAGATCATGCCCAGACCTTGGGAAGACTTCGGGGTGAACTCCAAGAGCTGTCTGGAGCAGTCGAAGACTTGGTGAATGCCATAGCCCCCGTGGAGGAAGGCGTAGGACCGCAATCGCTAGTAGAGCGACTAAGAGCTGCCCCGAGTAAAGTGGCGCGACTGTGCAAGACTGTTTGCAAACAGGTGCTTGCGGTTGTGAAGTCCTACTACCCGAGGGCAGACTTGGCGGCAGCTGGTGATGGCGTGGCTCGCAACTGCACAGAGGAGGCTTACGCGCAGTACCTTGAGGCGGAGCCTATTGCAGCCAAGATGTTGGAGTTTGTCTCCTTAGAAGAGCTTTGAACTGTTTGTGTACTCTTGTATTTGAATACATTGATATTTTGAAATGTCAAGCCTTTTGGATTTGTTGTCGTTGTCTTGCAAAGAGTAGTTGTTGTTTACTCCATTTTGTCGAAACTCGAAGTATTGCAACTCTGCTGTGCCCGACCCTTTGGGGAGGGGATTCATCTCGCTCAACCTTGAGTCTTGGGGTCGGCTAAGCCAGATCCCTTCGTGGGTGAAAACTCCGTCTCGCCCGACCCCTTCGTGGTAGTTGGAGCTTTCGGCTATAAATAGGGCCATCTGGTGGGCGAACCAACTCAAGCTCCTGAGTAGCGATGGATTGCCCGCGGTTGCTTCCGTTTGAGTGTAGAGAGCCATCAAAGAGTGCACCAGTGCTAGAAGATTCCTCGTAGATTGAGGCCACCTTCCCTCCACAGATTCCTGCGCTCGTAGGGATAGCCGCGATGCTAGAAGAATCCTCGTAGGAGGTTTCTTCGCACGCCTCATCTTGCAGCTCCTGATCCAGTGGAGTACGCGCTGGAACTCACAGCGAGTGATGGGTGACGAGTGCTGTGGTCTTCATCCCGCTCTGAAAGAGGTGGAGGTGTGGCCGTAGAGTAGATGGGCTTCGCAAGGCTAGCAAAACAGCAGCCTTGGTTCCCTCTAGGTGCGTCTTGCCGGATTTGGCGTTGCCGCTGTCTAGGCGATGGCGGTGATGGAGTACCTGGCAGTGCCTTGGGTAGGATACCTGGGCGTGGCTGCGTTTTGTGCAGCTTCCTTGCGTGTGGGCCCTTCCTGCGGTTGGCAGACCTGAGTGGCCTTGTGATATAGTAAAAGCCTGAGGCTTAAATGCTGCCCGCCAGTAGGCAGTTGCTTGTAGTCTTCATGTAAGCCGAGTCCTTGTACTCGTATGTAACTTGATGTACTCTTGTTTTAGTAAAGATTGATATGAAGATTTTGTATCAGGGCAAGGGTCCTTGTTGTACTGATAGCTCGTCGGGGCTAACACCCCTTGAAGTCGGTAGTCGAGTAGTCATCCCGAGTAGTTGCCTTGAAGTGAGTACTCGAGTGCTGCTATGGGTAATAGCGACAGAGGTGTTCTATATTCCAGGAGTTTGGCACCTGTTCTCCTGAGAGCTCTTGGAGTCTGTAAGATCCGGGTCCTGTAACCTTTGATACGATGTAAGGACCTTCCCATGGTGAATTGAGTTTATGTAATCCAGACGTGTCTTGAATACGCTTAAGGACCATATCGCCCGAGTTGAAAGATCTTTCCTTGACGTTGCGGTCATGATAACGCCTTAAACCATCAAGGTATCTGGCAGACTGCACTAGTGCTGCGCATCTTGTTTCTTCCAAACTGTCTATATCCGTTCGCCGTGTTTCTATTGCAAGCTCTTCGTTGTATTGTTCAACGGATGGTGATTGCCACATGATGTCGGCGGGTAGTATGGCTTCTGAGCCATATACCAGAAAATAGGGTGATAATCCCGTAGTCTTGCATGGTTGGGTACGTAGGCCCCACAAGGCATTGGGTAACTCTTTGAGCCATCGGCCGCCTTTGGTGTTGCCGACGTCGTGTAGTCGTTTCTTCAAATCATCGAGTATCATGCCATTAGCACGCTGGACTTGACCGTTGGCTCGCGGATGAGCAACCGAGACATAGCAGACATCGATGCCGCTGTTCTCGCAATATTCCCAAAAGTCGTGATTATTGAAGTTTGACCCGAGATCTGTGATAATCCTGTTGGGAAAACTATAGCGGTGTACGATTTCATCCAAGAAGTCAAGGACTCGGTTTGCCTTGGGGCAAGTAACCGGTTTGACCTTGATCCATTTGGTGAACTTGTCGATTGCCACGAGTACTCTGTTGAATCCTCCTGGCACAGTTGGTAACGGGCCAATCATGTCGAGCCCCCAGCAGGAAAATGGCCATGTTGGAGGTATTGTGACTAGCTTGTAAGCCGGCATATGTTGCTGTTTTGTGAAGAATTAACAACCTTTGCATTTCTGGACCAGTTGCTTGGCGTCGGCCAAAGCCATTGGCCAGTAGAAGCCCGCTCTAAAAGCCTTGCCAACTAGTGTCCTTGAAGAGGCATGGTTGCCGCAGATTCCTCTGTGAATCTCTTCAAGGATTTCTTGGCCATCTTCTCTGGTGACGCACTTCATGAGTACTCCAGATGTTGCACCTTTCCTGTAGAGCTTGTCTCCGACTAGAACGTAATTCTTTACTCGTCGGGAGATTTGCTCAGCTTTATTCTTGTGGGATGGTAGCTGGTGATCTTTGATGTAGTCGATGAAGGGTGTCCTCCAGTCGACTTCTATCATCATGATCTCTCGGGAGGCGTCAGTAGTTGGGACTACTGGCGGTGTGACCTGTTCAGGTATGAATGGCTTGCGTAGTTCGTGTACGAAAATTCCTGCTGGAACTTCTGCACGAGTTGAGCCCATTTTGGATAAGACGTCGGCGGCAACGTTGTTGTCGCGGATGATGTGATGGAACTCCAAGTCGGAGAATTTGTTTTCCAGTTTACGGACTTTTTTGCAATAAGCGTCCATGTTGTCCTTGTTTCGGTCCCACTCGTCATTGACCTGGTTTATGACGACTAGGGAGTCGCCGTACACCAGTAGTCGTTTGATGTCGAGGGAGATTGCGAGGCGAAGGCCGTGTAGTAGTGCTTCGTACTCGGCATCGTTATTAGATGCTTCCTAGAAAATCTGCAGCACGTACTTGAGTTGGTCTCCCTTGGGGGAGATGAGTAAGACGCCTGCACTGGCTCCTTCAAGTTTGAGGGATCCGTCAAAGTACATTACCCAATGTTCTGGTCGTTCGACTGGAGTGGGAACTTGATTTTCGGTCCACTTGGCTATGAAGTCGACCAAAGCCTGAGACTTGATGGCTGTCCTTGGCTTGAAGCTCAAAGTGAGAGCTCCGAGTTCAACTGCCCATTTGGAGATTCTACCCGTGGCATCTCTGTTATGGAGAATTTCACCGAGCGGGAAATCGAAGATGACTGTGATGTTGTGCTCTTGGAAATAATGGCGCAGCTTCCGGGAGGTGAGCAGAATAGCGTATAATAGCTGTTGTATCGGTGAATATCGAGTCTTGGAGTCCGAGAGTACTTCACTGACGAAGTAGACAGGTCGTTGGACCTTGTAAGCATGGCCCGATTCAGACCGTTCGACTACTATTGCCGTGCTGACGACATGAGTAGTAGCGGAGATGTATGGAGCAAGTCTTCGTTCGGCGAGGGAGTGGTGAGTACAGGAGGCTTCGACAGAAAGTCTTTGAGTTGTGTGAAAGCCTGATCTGCCTCTTCCGTCCATTTGAACTTGTCCTGGCGTTTGAGAAGTCTCGAGATGAACCGGTTGAGAGCGGCCATGCAGCCTGTGAGTTTCTGCACATCCTTAATGTTGGCTGGTGCCTGCATGTTTGTGATGGCAGATATCTTCTCCGGGTTGGCCTCAATGCCGCGATGGCTAATAATGAACCCGAGTAGTTTGCCGGAGGTACTCCGAAGACGCACTTAGTAGGATTGAGTTTCCATCGGAAAGCGCGGAGACTGGAGAAAGTTTCCTCCAAGTCGGCAATGAGTTCCTCCCGGTGTCTTGTTTTGACGACGACGTCGTCAACATAAGCTTCGACATTGCGATGAAGTTGTTTTTCAAAGCACATCTGTATGGCCCTTTGGTAAGTTGCTCCTGCGTTCTTGAGTCTGAAGGATATTGTTTTGTAGCAGAAAGCTCCAAAGGGCGTGATGAACGCAGTTTTGGCTTGATCTTCCTCTTTGAGGCTTATCTGATGATAACCGGAGTAGCAATCGAGGAAGCATAGCAAGGCGCACCCGGCGGTGGAGTCAACCACTTGATCAATCCTGGGTAGCCCAAAAGGATCTTTCGGGCAGTGTTTGTTGAGGTCGGTGTAGTCGACGCACATTCTCCATTTGTTGTTTTTCTTACGAACAAGCATAGGATTGGCGAGCTAGTCAGGATGGAAGACTTCCTTGATGAATCATGCCGCGAGTAGCTTGGCTAACTCTTTTTTGATTGCTTCGCGCCTCTCCTGAGCGAACCGGCGTAGTCGTTGCCATTTTGGAGTAGCTTTGGGATCGACGTTGAGAGAATGCTCGATCAGTTCCTTGGGCACACCTGGCATGTCGGTCGGCTTCCAAGAGAAGATATCGTGGTTAGCCCGAAGGAAACTGACGAGCGCGAATTCCTATTTAGGATCCAGCCCTGTTCCGATCAGGGCTGTCTTGGAAGGATCGCCGGTCTGAAGGTCAATCGATTTGAAGTCTTGCTCACTGGCGGGTTTCACCTTTGTGGAGCCCGACTTGTTTTCCGGGATCTCCAGTTCGGTGGGATGGAGTTTCTTTGAAGCTGTGAAGACTTGCTGCATAGGACTAGAAGATTGAGTAGTCGCAGCAATTTCCACGGCTTCGGTGTCGCACTCGTAGGACCTCCGGAGATCTCCTCGTAGTGTGAGCTCTCCTTTCGGACCATGCATCTTGAGTACCAGGTAGACGTAATGTGGTATGGCCATAAACTTAGCTAGTGCTAGCCGTCCGAGTATGGCGTGATAAGATGTCTCGAAGTCGGCAACCTCGAATCTGATGTACTTGGTGCGATAATGTTCCTTAGTTCCGAAGGTGACCGGAAGGACAAATTGTCCCAGTGGTATGGCCTCGTTTCCGGGCACAATACCGTAGAAAGGTGAATCCGTTGGAGTAAGCATTTCAGTGACGTCGAGGCACATTTTCCTTAATGTTTTGGCAAAGATAACGTTGAGGCCGCTCCCGCCGTCGATGAGTACTTTGGTTAACTTTGAACCTACCACAACTGGATCCAGGACTAGTGGAAAACGGCCTGGTTCTGAAAATTTTGTCCATTGATCTTTTCTGCTGAAAGAAATTGGTACTTCCGACCACTTTAGCGGTGTGGGGTCCGTCAACTCGATGCCCATGATCTCTCTGAGTACGAGTTTGTTGGCTCGCTTGGATGCTGTGCTAGGAAAGCCACCAAAAATGACGTTGACGGTTTTTGAGGCTGGTTGGAAATCGTCGTCCTCATCTTCGTCGTTGCGGCCTTTGTTTTTACCCTTGTCTCTGTTTTTGGCGTACTCTTCAGGAGTTGGTGGTGCAGGCAAGTCTTGCATGACTCGGCGCATGCTGTAGCAGTCCAGTGCGGAGTGCTTGCTAGTCGGGTGCCATGGGACTGCTTTATGAGTAGCTCCGTGAAGGTTGGTCCGTCGTCGTTTTTGCGATGTCCCTTTTTCCCAGAGCTGGTCATGGCAGCAACAGTATTGTCGGGCTTCCTTTTGCGATTATGGTTACCTGGATAGGAATTCCGAGCATCGTTATGCCGAGTTTTATCTGTGTCATTGTTGTGGATGTTGTCACGTCCGCGGTTACGGTGGGAACCGAACCGTTCTCGTTCTTTGTCTTCTTCATCAGCCCATTGTTGCACCATGAGTTTGAGTTCTTTGACATCGGCTGGTCGCCGGCGGTCGAAGTCTTGGTATGTTCGTCGATCATAGAGTCCGTTTTGTAAGCACTCAATGACGTCTGCTTCGGAGATGTCTACTATGGTAGACTTCTTTTCGAAGAACCGTCGCAGATAGTCGCGCAGGGTCTCGCCCTCTTTCTGCTTAATTTGTTGTAAGTCGATCTTGTTGCCTGGTCTAGCCATGGAGCCAGCGAAGTTGTTGGTAAAAGCCATTGTCAAGTCTGCCCAAGAGTCAGTGGACTTGGGTTTGAGTGACTCGAGCTAGGTCAGTGGTGCGGGTTCCATGCATATGGGGAAATGAATGACTTTGGTGTCGTTGTTACCCCCGGCTGCTTGGACGGCTAGCGAGTAACAGCGTAGCCATTGAACTGGGTCTTGCTTGCCATCGTACCTGGTAATGCCGGTCGGTTTGAACTTTTCGGGTAATTTTGTTTTCATCACCTGGTTTGTGAAAGCAGGAAAGTGGTTGTAGCTGTTGACTTCCCGTTCGCGCCGACTGTTGAGGATTTCTCGTAGATCGCTAAAGTTGGAGATCTCGCGGATCTTCCGAGTAGGGCGGATATTTTTAACCGAGTTGGTGTAGCTGGCTTCACCCACATCCTTCTGTTGAGTAGGAGCTTTATGCTTGCTTGGACCTTGGCTGTGTTGCCGGGGTTGGTTGTCTGCATCATCGTTTCATGGGGTGACATTTTTATCTGCAGCCCCCCTGCTTCTGTCTGTAATGCGAGGAACGGACGGGATTGGTGATTCTTTGTTGAGTAGCTTGTAAGCTTGCTCAGATAGTTGTGCGATTAGTCCGTTGCCACGCTGCACGAGTTGAGTTGTTGCTGCGTTATCCTTATCTTGGGGCATCAATGTCGTCAAAAGGTTGATTGAAGCGATAGCCGCGAGTGGAGTATGTTGCTCCTGAGCCTGGACTGCGTTGAAAGCCCGTTCAAGATTTGTAATGGGAATATTTGTGGCCATCGACTATCGACGCTCAGCTCGAGTGGCATTGCGCGCCCTTCGTTGGTTGCGCTGTTCGGGAGTTTCATTGTCGGCTGTAGACTCATCGTCAGAGATGTTGTCGATTTGTGCTAGTCGCCTGGGGGTTCTATTCTGGCTAGTACCCGGATTGTTATTCTGAGTAATAACAAGTATCTCCTTGTCTGGGAAGTAGCTTCCGGAACTTGATGTAGCAATCTCTGTATGGCTTTCTTCGTGGTTGGACGCAAGTGGAACGCCTTCTTGATACGGCAGGTTGTCTATATGGGTGACGAGGCGCGAGTCGTAGTCACGGTCGAGAAAAGATGGTTGCAATCCTGGCCAGTGGACGAACCTGCCTTGTGGTGTCGAAGTTATTACCAACCCTTGGGCTGGACCAGATAATGGTATTTCTGGTGAGTAGGATGAGTCAGAGTCAACGTCCTCATCATGCCCGAGTTCAACTCGGGTTCGAGCAAGAAAATCTTGGTAGACTTTTGTCGCGTTGCGGAGTCCTTGCGGGAACCGCTTTGAAGTCGAAACTGATTTGGATGCTGACTAGGGCCGCCGAATCCGAAGCGAGTCTGACCCTCAGTCCAGGGGTCAGCTGAGCCCGACCCTTTGAGGGAGTAGCTCGGCCTCGCCCGACCCTGAGTGGAAATCCGCCTCGCCTGACCCCGAGTCCTGGGGTCGGGAGCGCCGGACCCTTCGGAGGAGTAGTTCCACCTCGCCCGACCCCGAGTCCTGGGGTCGAGAGAGCCTGACCCCTGAGCGAGACTCCACCTCGCCCGACCCCGAGTCCTGGGGTCGGGAGAGCCTTGCCCCTGAGCGAGACTCCGCCTCGCCCGACCCCGAGGCCTGGGGTCGGCGGAGCCCGACCCTTGAGCGAGACGTTGGAGTAGTCCGAGGTGAAGTCGAATCCGACGCGTAGTCGAATTCGAGCTTGTTGACTTTGAAATCTTGATTTTTTTCTGGTCAATTCTTCTGGTTTCTTCTCCTGAGTGTCGATGATCTGGCGTCGGAATGATCCCGAGCCTTCGGTGACGCAGAGCCAGGATCCGAAAACGAAGGTGGCGCCGGCTTCGATGAAGAAGACGAGCCTGATGATGACTTTCGCCATTGAGTTTGCGCTGAGAAACTCGACGAGAGCCCCTACCTGGCACGCCAGCTGTCGGTGTTTTAGACCGGCAACCCGCCTAGGGGGTACCCTAGGTGGTCTTTTATGCGGTAAGGGTCGTCGAGAATCAAGGAATCAATGGTGACGCAAAGAACACGATTTAGACAGGTTCGGGCCGCTAGATCGCGTAATACCCTACGTCCTGTGTGTTGGTTTGTATTGATGTACGTTCTGGTCCTGAGGATTGATTTTTGAGGGGGGTCCCTGCCCGACCTTATATAGCTGGGAGGGCAGGGTTACAAGTCTGAGTCCTAGTCGGGTACTATTACAGAGTTCTACTCGGTATTGGCCCGAGTAATTTTCCATAAACATACAAGACTAGTCCAAGAAGGATACGCCTATCCTTGTTCTGATCACGTCCGAGTACGTCCCTTAGTGGGCCGTCCAAGGCCTACTCGTCGGTCTGGGGAGTATGCCCGACACCGATGACAGCCACGTTCGAAAAACCCGAAGACGAAAAACGGCAGCACCTCAAGACATTGTTCCTCAAAGGACATGTCAACAGCTGACCTGTCACCAGGCTAATAGTAGATGGAGGCGCTGCGGTCAACATCATGCCGTACGCCATGTTCCGGAAGTTGGGAAAAAACGACGATGATTTGACCAAGACGGACATGATGCACAAAGACTTCGAAGGCAACGTGTCTCCCGCCCACAGCGCGCTCTGCGTCGACCTTACCATCGGCAGTAAGACTCTCCCTACCACTTTCTTTATTATCAATAGCAAAGGGTCCTACAACATGTTACTCGGCCAAGACTGGATACACGCAAATTGCTACATCTCGTCTACAATGCATCAATGCCTCGTACAATGGGTCGGCGACAACATCGAAATAGTCACTGCCGATTCCGCGTACAGCGTCGCGGCGGCCGATGCACAGCAATGGAGCTGCGAGCACGTCAGGTGCATATCCGGGAGAACTTAGGACACTGATTTCCTGAAGGTGTCCGATTTTAGCCTACAGCCGATCCGAGCAGTCGGCTCTGAAGATTCGGATTAGATGGATCAGTTCGTCCGAGAAGACGGGAAGCTAGGGCACGAATTTACGTCGGCCGATTCATTAGAGATGATAGATTTAGGTGATGGCACCAAGCCAAGGCCGACGTACATTAGTGCTAATTTGGATCCAGGATACAAACGTAAGTTGACAAATTTATTGAAAGAATTTAAAGATTGCTTTGCTTGGGAATATCATGAGATGCCTGGATTAGACCGATCCATTGTCGAACACCGGCTGCCCATAAAGCCGGGATATCAGCCATATCAGCAACCCGCACGGCGATGTAATCCTTAAATCCTACAAGACATAAAGGCTGAAATCACAAGGCTGATTGAAGCGAAATTTATTCGGCAATGCCGTTATGCCGAGTGGATCTCCAACATTGTGCCCATATACAAGAAAAATAGGAAGCTGCGCGTGTGCATCGACTTCAGGAACCTTAATCAGGCTACGCCAATGGACGGATACCCAATACCAACAGCCGATGTATTAATAGATGCCGCCGCAGGTCACAAAGTCATCAGTTTCATGGATCGAAATGCCGGATACAATCAAATACTAATGGCCGAAGAGGACATATCAAAAACATCTTTCAGGTGCCCAGGCCACCTCGGCTTGTTCGAGTGGGTCGTAATGACTTTTGGGTTGAAGAACGCCGGCGCTACATATCATCGGGCCATGAATTACATATTTTACAAACTCATCGGCATACTGGTGGAGATTTACATTGATGATTTCGTAGTCAAGTCAAAAGGACACCAGGAACATCTAGCCGATTTGCGGCAGGTGTTGGAATGCACGAGAAAGCATGGATTGAAAATGAACCCAAACAAATGCGCTTTCGGCGTATCCGCCGGACAGTTCTTAGGATTCATGGTTCATGAGCGTGGGACAGAGATCAACCGGAAGACCATAGCGGCTATCAACAAGGTTGTGGTCCTGCAAAATAAAACCGAGTTGCAGTCCTTGATCGGCAAGGTCAATTTCATCAGGAGGTTCATATCCAACCTGTCTGGACGTATCCAAGCCTTCACACCGTTATTGAAATTGAAACCCGACCAGGAATTCGTATGGGGGGAAGAACAGCGCAAGGCACTGGAAGACATCAAATAGTACTTGGTCTCGCCACCCGTATTGGTCCCACCACGGACTGACAAGCCATTCAAGCTATACTTATCGGCCGATGATCGAGGTATCGGGTCAGCACTGGTCCAGGAGTTTGAAGGAAAGGAACGGGTGATATATTATGTTAGCAGAAGACTTCTGGACGCCGAAACAAGGTATCCCCCGATAGAGCGGCTATGCCTATGTCTTTACTTCTCATGCACCAAGCTCAGACACTACTTATTATCGGCGGAGTGCGTAGTCGTATGCAAAGACGACGTAGTAAAATACATGCTGTCATTACCGATTTTGAAAGGGCGGATTGGAAAGTGGATTTTGGCTTTATCGGAGTTTGATCTACGATACGAGTCGGCCAAAGCCATCAAAGGTCAAGTTATGGCCGATTTCGTCGCCCAGCACTGCGGACCAGAGGTCGCTGTCGTAGAGCCAGTTCGATGGACTCTATACTTCGATGGCTCGTCATGTGGGGCCGGATCAGGAATCGGCATCGTTCTCATATCGCCCCGGGGGGCAAGTTATGATTTCTCTCTGCCGATAGAAGCATCCACTACTAATAACCAAGCGTAGTACCGGGCTATCCTAAAAGGGATACAATTGTTGAGAGAGATTAAGGCTGACGCCATGAAAATTTTTGAAGATTCCATGCTCATCGTGGACCAGTTAACAGGAAGATCCGAATGCAAAGATGACATTTTATGAATTTATTATGAGGATTGCCTCCAACTTCTGAAGGAATTCAAGTCCGCTGTCATTGAGCATATCCCCATGAATTATAATGAAGAAGCCAACAGGCTTGCCCAGCACGCATCCAGGTATCGACCGATTCAGGGCGCCATGATCCTGGAACTCGCAGCCGACGACTGGCGAAAAGAGATTGTCGATTATTTAAAAGATCCGTCCAAAAAAGTAGATCGGCAAGTGCGTTTTCAAGCCACGAAGTATGTATTACTAGAAGATGATTTGTTCTACCGGACGATTGATGGTGTTCTGCTCAAATGCCTGGGACGAAAGAAGCGAAAATCCTGATGGGGGAAATTCACGAACGCGTGTGCGGAGCTCATCAATCGGCGCATAAGATGAAGTGGATGATTAGGAATAATGGGTATTATTAGCCGACAATCCTTGAGGACTGTTTCAAGTACTATAAAGGATGTCAAGATTGTCAGAAATACGGGAACGTGCAGCGTGCACCCGCATCGACCATGAATCCAATCATCAAGCCATGGCCGTTCAGAGGTTGGGGAATAGACCTCATCGGACAAATTTATCCTCCATCAAGTAAGGGGCACAAGTTCATTCTAGTAGCCACAGACTATTTCACCAAATGGGTGGAAGCGATTCCATTAAAGGTCGTAACATCGGCTGCTATGGTCGATTTCGTAAGGGATCACATTGTTTATCGCTTCGGCATCCCTCAGACTATCACCACCGATCAAGGAACGATGTTCACATCGGGAGAATTCAAGAAATTCACGGCCGATATGGGGATCAAGCTGCTAAACTCCTCCCCGTATTATGCTCAGGCTAACGGCCAAGCCGAATCTTCCAATAAGGGGATAATTAAGCTGATCAAAATAAAAATCGAGGAACAACCCAAAAAATAGCACTTATGTTTAACTGAAGCCCTATGGGCGTAGAGGATGGCTTGCCACGGGGCTACCAAGGTATCTCCTTATCAACTGGTGTACGGCCATGAGGCGGTACTACCATGGGAGTTGAGAACGGGCTCAAGACATACATCGCTTCAGGATCAGCTGACGACCGATGACTACTCCTCGCTCATCAAAAGGGAACTCGACGATTTGGTGGGTCAACGTTTGAGGGCCTTGATCAGTATTGAGGAAAACAAAAAGAAAGTGGCTAGGTGGTATGACAAGAAGGTCAAAGTCAAACAGTTCTCCCAAGGGGATTTGGTATGGAAGTTGGTGCTGCCGATTGGATTAAAGATCCTAAATTCGGTAAATGGTCTCCCACTTGGGAGGGGCCGTATAGAATCGGCCGATGTGCCCTGGGAAATGCATACATTCTGGAGACAATTGAGGGGGAAGAATTTACTAGGGCCTTAAATGGGAGGTACTTAAAAAGATATTATCCCAGTATATGGGTCGATGCATAAGGATTGTTATGGGGCATGACGAGACAGAGTGGTTATTTCTTGGATAATCACATAGCCGATGCAGAGAGAGGAATCGCCTAGAGGAAAAAAAATAATCATTCAAATCGGCCAATTTATCATTCGGTATGGATGATGAGTTACACGGCCGACGCGGTACAAGTCGCCCTTAGAACAAAAAATATTTAACTACGCTTCTTCCCAAGCTCCTTCTCAATCTGATCTAATTCCATCAGAAGACGGGCACCCCATTCTTCCACATCCTTCATTGCAGCCTCCGCCTCAACCTAGCGAGGAAGAGGATGGCTCCAATCTAGCATTAGGCGAGATGTTCCCGCCGCAGCATTTTCAAGGACAACCGGAGGAGGGAGTGGGTGGATTCTATCGACCCCGCCTGTAACAGTTGTTATCGATGAAATCTCAGATCCATTGAACGTCGGCAGGAACGTGGTCTCTGAGTTCTTCACGATATGCCTTGATCAAGTCCCTGTCTTCCTGCGACAATGGCTCATCGGAGTGCATGAGTTCGATCGCCTGTTCGAGTTCAGGACTCAGGCGCTTTGGCTGAAAGGATTAACGTATAACCGCCTAAAAGTTAGGTTGGTTTAAAGGGATCAAACTGGAAGGGAAAAGCAAAGACGGATCTCGTACCTAATTGACGGAAGAAGAAGAGAAAGAAGAAGACGAGGAAGACATTTCCACGAGTGTTCCGATGAAAGAGCAATCGGAAGGGAAAAAGGAATCGAGGGGAGCAAGTACCCTTGAAGGCAACACCAGGGGCAGTATTTATAAGAAAAGAAAGGGCGAGGGTTTGGTAAGACGCGTCCCGTCAGAATAAGAAGGTAATAAATAAAAGGGTGCCACAAAGGACGGGTCAAGATTGAGTTCGGGCGCCAAATGGTCAAAAGGTATTAATGTTCTTACAAAACGACCACTTTTACAGGTCATCCCAAAAGGGCATTAATGGCCGTGATCGCTCATCGCCTGATCTGATCGGCCAAGTCTAAGACCCGCTGGTCATCTTCCGCCGATCCTGGGACTTCTGGCATGTGATGATGAAGTCTGAGGGCCTCGTGGGCCAGATGCTGCCTCTCCTGCTTCAAATCGGTGATAACGGAGGGGAGTTCCTGAAGGTTCTGCTCTTCGATGGCTATCACTTTGGTTACCTGCTCCATTTCCTTGGCGAGTTCTGCCCTTCGGCGCTTGAGGCGATCTATGGTGCCGACGATTTCGGGGCGGGAGTTCTCGAGGAAGTGGATCCGATGGTGTACCTCTTGGGCCTGGTGTTTATACGAATCCTCCTCCTCACGAGTCTTGGCCAGCTTGGCACGATCGGCCATGTGGCGTAGGGCCCTAAACACCGGGATCTGCATCGATTCAACGTATGCGGCGGGTGCCAAGGCTTCTTCTGCTTCTTCTGGGACTTGGCCGTTGATGTCACCAAAGAGCTGCCGAATCAGCGAGGCGTCCTCCACCAATCGGCCGATGTCTTCTTGGAGAAGGGCCCGTATACTTTCAAGCTTGGCGCGGACATCATCGGGGATAGGAGCTCAAAGTGACTTGACAAGAAGCGACTTCCTCGTCATCAGAGAGTGCAACCGCAAATGAGAAAAGGTTGTTATTGGGAGTATCCTGTTCCTGCAAAAGGACAAATAAAAGAAACTCAGCCGATGGTGGCAGCAAATCGGCCAGTTCGGGTAATAAGACTTCTTACTTCCTTGAAGCGGATCTCCTCTATCTGCGCCTGCGGAATCATTACCCTCTACTCGGGGACTGGTGCGATTGGCTCATCGGAAGAGGAGGATTCGACGATGATCGGCATCCTGCTCGGGTCGGCCTCTTGAGGGACTTCTCTGACAGGCGGCTGTTCGGAGAGCATAGTTAGCGTGCCGATGACCTGCGTCAAGATTGGTAAGGTCATCGTTTAAATGTTAAAGAATTGAGTTGAGAGACCCCATACCTCAGCGGGAGGAAGTACTGGTGCTTCAGTTTCTGCTTGGGGCATCGCCGATTGCTGTGGCCACCGGGGCAGTTTGTGCGGCCTGATATAAGGAAAAGTCAGTATTGAAGTAACGACCAGGAGGAATTAGATGGTGAGTTTACCATAATGGCTTCCACCAACAATGACGCGGTAGCTGCTCCAGCTTCTGTAGCAGCTTGGAGGTCAACTTCTTCAATGACCGGAAGAGTCGCCTTGGCCAAAGATTCCACCGATGCAGCCGCGGGTGGATCGGCCAATTCTGTGCGGGTGTGCACCCGGCGGCTTGTTTTCTTGATAATCTTCTTCTGCGTTTGCTTCAACCAGCCAGCGATGTCATCAACGGAGGGAGCGTGATAGCCGATAAGGGGGAATTCCGTGTACGGATAACGGTTCTCTATCGGCCGGCCACTCCGACTGCGTTTTGGGGGAACGTGGCTCTCAGACTGAAAGAAATGATAAGAGTCAGCGGCATATAAAAAAAGAGGGAGTTGAAAATCGGCTAAAGGGGGAGCGATACCTCTGCGTTCGGGTCGATGTTGTCAGGGTCCAGGATGTTGCAATATATCGCCATAGAAGCGCAGAATAGATGTTGTTTCCATTCTGCCCACCATAGCTTGAACTGCTGGACGGCGAAAGGGGCCACTACCCAATCGGTCAAGTCTATGGTGCTGGAGTCTGGGATCCGGTCATACAGCCGACTGTAGTTGAGACCTTTGGTGAGCTCGTCTCGGAATTTAGCTCGGCCGGTGAAGTATGCATAAATCGGCAGTTGACCCAAGCCGAATTGCCGTGCTGCGACAGAAGGGTTGTAAAACTCATAAGTGGTGGCGTCCTTCCCCAAAAAGAAATTCGCCGGCAGGATCCCTGGCTTGATCAACTCATCTGTGAGGTCCTCATCAAATGTGTTGGTGGTCGAGTCGAAGCAAGAGGGGAGCTCAAAGAGTGGTTCCTCCCTTTGATAAGGGAACCAGCTGGTTGCGTCTTCACTGAAGCCATTGTAGAAGCATCTGAAATACTCGGCTACCTTGGTGGCAGAATATGGGCAACATGAGAAGGCCGATGCTGCTTCGCCGAAGGAAGTGCACCGGCGCCGTACAGTGGGGTTCTCTGCCGATTCGATGTTGGGAAACGTCATGTACTCCACTCGCTACTGAGAGATCTTGCTCATGTACAGATTGAGCCATAAATTGATGAACCACCAGGGTCCACCTGGATTTCCAATTGACTCTCCCTTGGATAACTTGACGCCGATCTGGTGAAGCATATGATCGGCCCACAGGAGCGCGGCGATCAACTCTGATACGAGTTATGCTTGGAAATATTCGTTTTCATTTAAAATTAGAGATAGAGTCCTAGTCGGTTAAGAGATTGGTTGTAACAGGCTATAAATAGCCATCTTTAGAGGTCTGTAATCATCATCAAATCAATACAACAATCTACTATTTCCTCGCACTTTACTTTCGAGTAGGCGACTTCGCCAGTACTTTTCCTCTTTCCACAAGTTCGTACGGGTTGGCGGGGTTGCATCAACTTGATCTCCGGCCGATTCTGTAAGTTCTGTTTATCGAGTAATGTCTAAGCTTTAACTTCAGGCGCATCGCTGTCGTTTCGTTTAGATTTATTCATCAGTTATCGATATATACTATAATTCTAGGTTTTACCTACTGTTCTAGTTTTATCACCAGTTATCCAGCTTGGAATTGGAGATTTCGGTTTACTTGTATTTTATTGCTCGTCTGCTATTTCTGCATAGCCGATTAGATCTGTTCCAAGTGTTGCTATTGTAGCGTTGTCTAGTTTACTTTAGTAATTTTCTTTACCGACGTTGCTTAGTAATCGGTTGCATTATAGCCGATTTCCTCCAACTAGTAATGTGGGATTAAAGATTTGCACCACTCCAACCACTTGCTCATGTCCACATGATCTTTTGAGATTTATTTGGAATTTCTAAAATTGCAATGGGCCAAGCCCATTATTTCATCACACCATCCTTACAAGTGAAATGCATGATAAAAACACAATAACAACACATAACCACAACCAAACCACCGACCCACATGATAAAAGTGACCACATGAAGTTAAGCATCTTTGCATTACTGCTGGCCCTAGTATATCCTAAGGACATCAACTATAAGCTGGGTGGTTTTGGCCATAGTGAAAGCAAAATGTAGTCCATGTGTGTGCGCGTTCTTTCTCTCTGATCATTCTATGTGTTTTGTTTGTTTTTGTGTGTGTGTGAAACATAAGTATCCGTGAAACACAAGTTTGTAGCTTTGAGAGAGAGGATAATAAAACTTGTGAATTATGTGATTCAACTCCAGAGGATGTTACAACCTTAGCTTGACAATTGGTCAACTGGGGATACCTTCCATCAAAAAATGGTTAATGATGAAGATGCTATAACGGACTAATTGAGTTTAGGGCGCCTGGGTTCATCTTTAACCGATACGTCAACTAATCGATTTCTTGTTTCACAACCCCCTAACAAAGACAGGCAAGTCACACAGAAACAAAAGAAGTTAAAAGCTGATGTAGCCCATGTGTGCTTGCATGCTTCTTTTGCTCTGGTAATCTTGCGTGTGTTGTGTGCGAAACACAAGTCCATCTGTCCATGCCTTTGAGATAGGAGAATCAACAGTGAGGAGTTGAGTATTCGGCTTCTAACCGAGGACACTGGAACCATTATTGTCACCTGATATAGCAATGCCATCATCTTGATCCTTTGTTGAAGAAATCTACGGTGAAAACTCAAACTCCAAATTGGTAGGTCGATCTTGTCATCCTGTTTCCATTTTCCTAAGCACACGCGCTCCACCAACAGTTTCAATTTATGGGTTTGGGGCCCTGACACGACAGTTTCTTTTGCATTGTTTCATTTTTTTTTATTTAAGGAAGCAATAACGGAGGACAATCTCTTCTTTCCTTCCTTCTGGCGATGCCACCAAACTCCAGCCCAGATGATGCAGCCCATCCTGCTAGACCGATCGGCCCACATGCAGCCCATTCTGCACGAACCAACCCTAGTCCCCGGCTAGGCCGCAGCCCATCGGCCCACTGAGGCCCACGACGCGGCCACAGGGCGGCACGCCAGGATGCCACCTTCCCCACGCCGCCACGGGCAGGCGAGTAGCACGGAGTTCGACGAGGGGGTCGTTTCCGTTTCCGGCATGCCTCGCACCGCGTCTGATCGAGCCCCCCGACCCAAATGCCGATCCAGCCGGGCGGTCGCGTCCAATCTGCTGGAGCCAGCCGGCGGATTGTCCCCTTCTGACCCGATCCCGACTGCCACGGGCAGCGCCGCGCCGGCCCCCAATTTCCTCACTGCCTGCCTCCGCTCGGCACGCCATAAATCTACGGCCTTTGTCCGCCCGGCGGCTGCCCGGATCACGCTACCAGCGCTAGGGATAGGGTTTGGTGAGGCCATGGAGAGGGATGAGGGCAAGGCCGCCGCCGCCGCCGCTGGTGCTGGGGCTCGGGCTAGCCGCTGGGAGGTGTCGCCGGACGGGGTGATCGTGCTTCCCGCGGGATCGGCGGCGCCGAGGCCGCCGCCACCGCACGCCCGCCAGCAGCGGGAGCGGGAGACGGAGCGTGAGCGGGAGCGGGAGCGGGAGCGGGAGCAGCAGAACAACCCGGGGGCGGGGGTTTTCGGGGAGCAGCCGCACCCGGAGCTACCGGAGAAGGTGTTCTACAAGACGAAGCTTTGCGAGAAGTTCGAGGCGGGCAAGTGCGCGTACGAGGACGGGTGCACCTTCGCGCACGGCGAGGCCGAGCTGCGCCCGCCGATGCCCGTGCCGCCCGCGCTCGTCCTCCACAGGCGGAAGACGCCGCCGCCGCCGCCACCGCCACCAGCCGCTGAGGCCCCCTTCGGCGGGTACTACGGCGGCAAGGTCTGCTTCGAGTTCAGGGACAGGGGGACCTGCCACTACGGGGACCGGTGCACCTACGCCCACGCCACCGCGGCGGAAGTGGCAGGTACGTGTGCTCTAGAACTCGCCCTGTACGTGTGCATGGAGGCCGATCGTGCCCGGATCTCGCGGATCGCTCCCTGATCTACCTCGCTCCTGTGTTTCTGGTGCAGAAATGCGCTACCCCGGGGGCCCAAGGTCGGTGGAGCACGCGCTGAGGAACGCGCCGCCGTTTGCGAGGGCGTCGTTCTCGCCGGGCGGCACGGCCCGTAGCAGCAGCACCACCAGCAGCTATGCACCGGCTGCCGCCGCGAGGGCGTTCCCATCTGCTCTTCCTCCTCCCGCGCCGGTCGGGGAGGACGGTCGCAAGCTCAGCCGACTGGAGATTCTGAGCCGCAAGAAGACGCGCGGCATCTACGGAGACTGGCCGGAGCAGGACTGAGTGCTCACCATGCGTCACCTACCCGCCATGTCCACCGTAACAGTGACAGCAACAAAGTGAATACAGAACTGGGCAATCTGCCATGTCGAATTGAACAATGCTGCCATTGATGTTGTGCTTGTATTTCGTTTGCTGTTGAATCCGTGCATGTAATCCGCTTGATCGAACCTGCATTTCTGCCATCATTTCTATTTTATAAGACTGGAACTATTTTATCAATGCTGTTGCTTTCAGTCCTTGCTGTCCGCCGTCCTCTGTTCCGTTGGGCCAAATGGTTCCATGGTTTCAATGCGGCCCATTGGGCTCTGACATCATTTCTTTCTGCGTGGTTTCTCGGCTTAACGGAGAGGAGAGTTGCAGATCTGTCAACTTGCAGGGGATTGGAATTGGATCCCAAGGAGCAGACGGTTGCAGAGTTGCAGCCTGCAGGGGAAGGGAAGAGAACTGGAGAAGGAGATCCATGGGGCCTGGGATTGGGGCCTTGCTGGTGCTTGTTGCAGCATGTCTAGCATCTGCTGCGCCCTGCACTTCGGCTTCTTCCCGCAAGTAAGTTTCTCTTGAATCTTGTTCTGACGGATTTGGATCTCCAGAGCTGTTGTTTCAGAAAGCAGTTGTGGTGGGCTAAATTGATTTATTTTCTAGAATAGTATCTGCATTGGGTTCCCCTGGCATTTATATAAGATGTAACAGTTGCTGATGTGGCTAATCTTGCGAATTATCCATGCATACCAATTAGCTGTCTCGACCTTGTTGCGGTGGTGGACAGCATCGGTCTTTCAAGTCTAATCATAATATTGCCTCCGAGATGTGTTGATGTTCATCAATTTTTAGCTAACTAGGGGATGGAATGAGGTGTGATCAGGTCATCTTCATCAATTTGGTCTATGAAATAATCAATGGAACATAAAAGGCAGTCCGAAATAAACTACAGAAAGCCCAGTAATGCAATTAACAATGCAAGAGAAGTGAAGAGAAGAGGGGGAAGGAATTGTGAGAGAAAGCTTATATGCTCTAGCTGTGAGAGAAGAGGATAACTTGGAAGTCACAAAAACTGGGGTAGAAAAAACTAATGTAGAATTGAAACAACAGAGGAGAAACAGTTCAATAATAACGAAACATGAAAACATAGTTCTAAATTTTTATTTTTTTCCTTCATAGAAGATTGTTTGGTGTAATCCATCTATTTCTACTTACAGGTTCGATTTGAATACCGTGCAATCATATTTAGTGAACTCCTCAGGTGGCTCCTTTTTTGCAAGCTCGCAGTTTGCTTTTGACCCTTCAAAGTCGAAACGGCTCTCATGGCATCCAAGGTTTATTTCATCACTTCTTTTAGTTCGATGAACGAAAAACTTATTAAGTTTTCATATTCAATACATTGCATCTTATCCTAATTGCAAGGTTCATGAGAGATCTTGATCTTGGGATACTTACAATTTTGTGCCTAGAATTTTGTCTGCGTTGAAAATCATGTTTCAGAATTTTATTTTTCAATTCTTCTTTTAATCTTTTTTACTGGACAAGTACCTAGTTTCTTACCATAATTTAGGGTCTTCTTGTATAAAGGTTTTCTTTCTGACATGGAGTGCGACCACTTGATATCTATGGTAATATATTACATTGCACTTATCACTGATAAATTATATAGTTTCACTATCTTTTGAAGCTTATATTTTCACTCTCTTACCACTGTTGCAGGCACATGGTAAGAAGGAATCATCTTCAGTTGTTGCCACTGGTGCTACAAGTAGTTCCCAAAACAACACTGATGAAAGCATCAAAATGTACATGGCTGATAGCAAAGTGAGCATACATCTTCGTTTCATAATATTCTGATGAGTGGTTCTTTTGGAATAATGCATATAAGTCAACAGTTTAGTATCATTTTGTCTGTGGTCGAATTATCATCTGTGAGCTGTGAGAATTAGGAATTGAGGATAGCTCAGCTGGTGTGAGGTGTGGTGTGCACCCCTACCATCCAGGTTGCAGTTATCTTCGTCTTGAATTCGGGTGCCTATCTTTTTCTTATTTACAATACCACGTAGTTCCTCCTAGGTTGGTCAAGTTTTTCTGGGGGGGCGAACTGTGAGAATTTTCAAATCTGCAGTTAAATGAAATTGAAACTCTGCTCCGTTCTGTATGGCAAACAATGAAGAAAATGTGCATTTCTTCATCATTATTTAGGATCTCCAATAGATAGGTGTATTGAAATAATTGAAAGTTTGAATTTACTGCCTTTTTTCTGAACTGATACTAGCACTGGACTGTTCAATTTTTAAGTATTCAATTTACTCTAACCTCATATCATCTTCACCTTATGAAGGACACAATTGTTTCAAAGATTGAAGA
This sequence comes from Setaria italica, assembly GCF_000263155.2. NCBI lineage: Eukaryota > Viridiplantae > Streptophyta > Magnoliopsida > Poales > Poaceae > Setaria > Setaria italica. The sequence continues at coordinate 10,293,700 of NC_028454.1, read as the reverse complement.
TAGGATATCAATATGGAGCTTTCTTCCAAAAGGTATTCCCGGTTCACATGATTTACTCATTTGTAATTCTGTGTAACCTTGCTTGCTGTGTACTGGGTGTTGAAATTTTTAGTGCCCTTCAGATTTTGGAGAGAGTATGCAGATTCTGAAGTATGAGGTGAACAAAAGTGGCTATAACAACTATGGATCTCAATCAAGCAGTGGCAATGATAGACTTGTGACAGTTTTGATATATCTTTCTGATGTCAAGCGAGGCGGGGAAACTGTCTTCCCCAGATCTGAGGTAATATTGCTTTCTCATAGGACCTACTTGTGACCATCCCTTTCGAGAATATTTATACGCTTTTAGACTCTACATGATTTGTTCTTTCTTTAAATATTTCAGCGGATGCATAAATGAAAATATCTTATAGCAAACTATGTTTATAGGTGCAGGGCACCCAAGTTGAGCAAGGGGCAGCATCTGAGTGTGTTGGTTATGCGGTACAACCTGTCAAGGGAAATGCTATTCTGCTGTTCAATTTGAAGCCTGATGGAGTAATAGACAAGGATAGCCAATACGAAGTGTGTTCTGTCCTTGAAGGTGAGGAATGGCTGGCCGTAAAACATATCCATTTGAGAAAGACTGATACTCCAAAATCTTTATTTGCGTCCGAGGATGAGTGCACAGATGAAGATGCTAGATGTGTCGGTTGGGCTGCTGGTGGGGAATGTGACAGGAATCCGTTATTTATGATAGGAAGTCCAGACTACTATGGCACTTGTCGGAAGAGCTGCCGTGTGTGCTGAGTTTTTTAACATTTTCCTTAGAAATATGAATGTTGTAGCAGAGAATGGCTCAAGAAAAGTGTAGATGGTGCCAGATTATTTTACTCTTGTCAGGAAATATAGTTTGGAGCTCCCTCTTTTTGTTTGGGACTTAATCTGGATGTCTAGTTGAGTTCTTGGATAGTTTTGGGTTTTGTTGGATTGAGATTCTTCCCAAAACATATATTAAAAATAATGTGTCGCTAAATTTGTTCTATCAGACATTGTTGAACCTAGTTCTTGATTCAGAGTTAAATGTAGCAACGTTCTCAGGTTCATCGATAATTTGGTCATTTTCTAGTATGAGCTAATAGGCAGATGCTTTATACTTTACACCATTTGAAGTTTCTCTAGGTGGCACAAAATTTGATTATGGCTTACGGAAAAGTTGTTTCTAGCTTATGAGGGTTGGCTTCTATTCAGCATGGTGTGTGCAGTTGTCAGTTGTCACTTTGTCAGATTTGTGAGCTGAAAAATCGTAAGCAAGCAACCCATCACGTACAACTCACCTTTCTAAGCGAACTCAAATATGCTTGCCAACCCATCTACATCAAGTAAATAGTAACACATCAAATCCTTCCAAATCTATTTTTTCCTATTTGATCTGGAGTCAAATTCTTAACTTCAACCTGCCATAACTAGGCAGTTCCTAGAGAAAAATTAAAAGGGAAATATTTTATTTACTAGCGAGAGCATACCACAAATCGAGAATCAAATCCTTCCGAATCTATTTTTTCCTATTTGATCTGGAGTCAAATTCTTAACTTCAACCTGCCATAACTAGGCAGTTCCTAGAGAAAAATTAAAAGGAAAATATTTTATAAAAAAGTATTTACTAGCGAGAGCATACCACAAATCGAGAATGAAATTCAATAGTGTTACACGTACCTTTGTGGATCTTTGATTATGTAGCCCATGGATACAGGCTTCACATGCCTGCCCCTGCGCCCACCACCCACCATGGCAGGAAATCTCACCTACACCCTAGATCTGTGAGCATCACATGCTTGCAGGCACGCCTATGTACCCACCAACTTCCCATCATACACAGACTACACCTATAGGGAGGAAGGCGGCATGGTCGGCAGCTAGCTCGACTGTAGGGAGTTGGAGACTGGTGATGTGGATGATGAGGGAGTTGGGCGGCAGCTGGGCGGGAGGATGGGAAAGGAGTTGGGTTGCGGCGGGGTGGAGCAGGGCAAAGTGAATGGAAAGGATTGAAGGAGTCGGGAGTCGGCGACTGGAGGGTATGGATGGGCCGGTTCGGCAGGGGCGTAAGGGCACTAGGGGATCACCTTGCCCTCACCCTCACTGCAATCATGAGTAGGAGGACGAGATGAGGAGAGAGCGAGAGAGAGGGGTGGTGTGTGTGGCGGCTGGGTGGGGGATTGGGAGTAGGAGGTTCTGTAAATGGAGGAACCCTAGGGTTGATATATAAATATTGACGTAAGGCCCCACATGTCAGATTGTCTGGAGCAAGTCTAGCTAGTATGCAGGTAGATATGAGTATTTTAGACCCGGTCCAGCTTGGCCTGCGGCCCGACCTGAGCCTGTTGGATTTTGGTTTGCCCGTATCTTTTGTAGGATTAGGCTTCGGTGAAAATCAGGTTTGAAAAAAAATTGGACCGGCCTGAGCCCGCCAGACAATTTGTTTCATTTGTTTTTTATAAAAAAAATGGGAAGCCCATTTCTATTTTTAGTGCGGATCATTTGAGATAGGGAAATTGTTACATATAGTCAAAAGGTTGGTAGTGGAGAAGCTACGAGCAAAGTAGATCCACAACAATAAAAGTAGAAAGAGATGGTATAGATGTTTAAGATAGGAAGATTGGTTATCTATAGTTGGAAAGTTAACATCGGATAAACAAGTGGTGAGCAAGTTAGATCCATATCGATGAAGAGATAATGTGATGTGATGACACGGAGGAACAAGAGAGAGGTGACATCCATAATAATAAGAGTGAGGTTAGAGAGAAAGGTGGCGGTGACGATTGTGATGAGAAGGCTAGATCTAAGTAAGTGGGAAAGAGAGGATAAGCAATGGCTAAACAGTTGTGTTAGGAGTGAAACATAATCGTATTTGGGACAATATTATTAGCAGCGGCAGATCCAGCAGTGGGTCGGAGGAGGGGGAGGGGCTCGAGCCCCCTACCACCCCAAAAATAATAGAGCCCCTTAAGTCCCCCTCCATTTTTTAGAGAACGGAGGAAAAAGAAGAGGAAGGAAGAGGGAGGAAGAAGAAGAGCCTCCCTGGGACCATGACTAGTTCCGCTCCTGATTATTAGGTTTGTATCCACACACGTACTGATCGTTACACAAAATAAATCTATCGTATCTTCGTAAATTAGGCTATCGGTTTTTTTAATTATACTTAATCCAAAATCTTCTCCTAAACAGTGTTTTAAAATGCTACTCGAACCGAAGTTGCTATCAGTGTGGACCTGACCTTGTGTTGCATCAGCGAGTACTTAGCGCCGGGGCATCACTCTCAGCCTCCCCTCTAATTCCGCCATCTGTAAAACCGCCACCAAAGCAACTCACGCCAGTGTGTGTGGAAAAACCCCCGCTGGTCCGCTTCCGCTCCCATCAGATCGGATCACTCGACGAGCCCTCTCGCCTCCCTCGCCAATCGCCATGGCGGCGCTGCTGCTGCGTAGGCTCGCCGGGGCCCACCGCGGCCGGGCCCCACTGGCCGCCGGCGCCGCCGCCTGCGGTGGAGCCGCGCTGTTCTACGCCTCATCTCCCCCCGCCGTCGTACGAACCTGAGAACTACCCTTCGTCTCCATTTCGTTTCCCCTTTTCGTCTCTCCGCCCCTAGTCGCTGAATGAACGTGGATGATTTTTTTTTGTTTGGCTCACGGTGCCGGATGGTTGTTGCAGGCGCACATGGAGGAGAAGGGCGAGGAAGCTGCTGAGAAAGCTGGTGAGCTGTCCCCTTTCTCTCCTAATTTACGCCGATCTAGGTTTCGTGGATGTGTGGTTTGATCAAATTTTTCATGTATCTGCATATGAAATTAGTTCATTTTGGCGTGTGGTTGTGTGAGCTGAAAAAGATGTTTGCGCCTGGATTCCACATTGTTTCTAATATGGTGCATAACATTTTTTTTATGTATCTCCTGGGGTTAGAACTTACAAGCACTAGTTGAGCATGATGATTGTTGTTCTGGATGATGGCTAAATGTGCTGCTAGAGACATACCAGTGTCGAATTGTTAAGGGGTGACTCTGTACATTAGCGCATAGTCTTTGAGCTGACATATTGTTTAGTCACCATGTTGTAGTCTTTTATGTCCCACATGTTGTTGTAAGGAGAGCGGTTGCTTCATATAATCATATTATATATAACCACGAGAAAGTTGGTGCAGAATTTTTCTCGAACATGCAGGATAACTGCGTGTCATCGTATTAATAGGTAGAAACAAAGGATCCGATTACACGCCGAATCCACGGCTGGGGTTAGTCTTTTGTTACATTAGTTGGTGCAGAGTGAAAGAATCCTTCATTCTGGATGCCAGCTTAGGCCTGTAGTTTGACATTTTTATGTGAAGCAGTTCTATGGTTATGAAAATTTGATGATTCAGTATAGCCTGTATGAATTTTGATTTTCTCATGCTTACATGATCATTGTGCTAATTGCTTATTTTCTATGGAATTTCATCTTGCCTTTCAGCACTTAACCCTGATAAGTGGTTAGAGTTCAAGCTCCAAGAGAAGGCAAATGTTAGCCACAACTCACAGTTATTCAGGTAATCATTGCAGAACTTCTTGGATTGCACTATTGTAGAATATTTGCTACTTCCATATCTTGGTGTTTCACACTTCACAGGATAGATGGTCTTGTAGTAATCACGTTAATTTCTTTTAATCTTGTATAGTATATTGCAATTTTATATTTCTGAGTGTTAATATTGCATTCATCATTTTCCCATGATCATGTTAGTGAATTTTCCTTTATTTATGTTTAATCAAGTTTGTTTTCCTTAACGCTAGGCTTATGCTTAATCTGATCTTTCAGATTTTCATTTGACCCAAATACTAAGCTGGGCCTTGATGTTGCCTCGTGTCTCATCACAAGGTATCTTCTCTGATTGCAAGGGTTTAATTACTTAGCTAGGAGAATCACTTTGGATAAAATTTGAATGAAATCGTGCTTATCTTGCTTTTTTCCTTTCAACTTCTATATATGTGCTGATGATATTTATTATCTTAGTTTGAGTCATTGTTCTCACTAATGATTGTTGTGGTGCAAAGAAAAATGTTACTTGTGTTACTCAAATAAGGTTAATGTTCCCTGCTGTCTGTTCATGTTCGCTGAATTTCTTTACTACAATCTAGAGAGTAGAGAGGGCTGGATTGCCTTGTGGAGACTATTTGTACACACTTTAGAAGCTGTCTGTTGAGACTTCCTCCCCTCTGTTTCCCTGACAGCATCATCTTTTTCTTTACCCTGATAACCATGAGCTAGTTTCTATCCTGTGTGTTGACTTCCTAGAAATGAAATCATTGCAGGGCTCCTATCGGTGAGGAAGTGGAGGGCAGAAGAAAATTTGTTATTCGCCCGTAAGTTCTGTGCTAACTGAATCAAATGCATGGTGGAGTCCAGCATACAACTAGCCTGTCTTAAGTGCCTCAACATGGACATCCTCTTGTAACTTTATTTCTTGTAAAGCATCAACACAAACTAGGAATAAGCACAAACACAAGCTGTTCACCAGTATAGGATATTTGTAGTTAAGTGCACAAAATAGTATTATTCTTCAATCAGACTTAAATGAGCATATTGTCCTGTTTTCTGCAGGTATACGCCTATCTCTGATCCAGATTCTAAAGGATATTTTGACCTATTGATCAAGGTATCCACAAAATCCAGTGTATAAATTCCAGAAACTTTTATTGTCCTGTAGATCACTGTAATACCAATTTAATTGGTCCTTTTTAAAGGGAATAATTTAAGTTGGTCTTGAAAATGGAATCAGAATAGTAGGATAGAGGCCTCTGGCATTTGATTTCTGTTCGTAGGCAATACCTTGCATATTATGCTTCTTTATTTTTGCTAATTTTACTATGTACAGGTTTATCCTGACGGGAAAATGAGCCAGTATTTTGCAAGTTTGAAGCCAGGAGATGTTGTTGAAGTCAAAGGGTAAAGAAACATGACATTTTTTTAAATTTCATTAGCTAACTCTATATGCTACTGCCTCTTATCGCTGAAGCACTTTTTATGCTTTCGTTAGGCCCATTGAAAAGCTCAGATATAGCCCGAACATGAAAAAACAGATTGGCATGGTAAGATAGCCTGAATTTGACCCAGTAGTCTACCTTTTGATTCATCCCCACAATGATAATGGCAGATGAATTATTTATGTTAGTTATTCATGTATTTTTCAGCACCGGATGCACCTTTTTTATTTTTTTCATGTATTTCATACGGTAGCTGCTAAATAGTGTGTATATATTTGCTTTCCAGATTGCTGGTGGTACTGGTATAACACCGATGCTGCAGGTTGTAAGGGCTATCCTAAAAAATCCTGATGACAACACTCAGGTAAGTTTTCATCACAAAAGCCTGAAGCTTTTTCAAAATTTGCTCATGCATTTAAGCAGTGCTTTGGCATCTTTCTGAGAAAGTTTTGTTTTAACTCTCAAAACAAAACATTTCCCCTCAACAATATTCACATAGCAGTATGTCTCAGTCTGTCAGATAGGCATTCTGCCAGAGGCCAGATCTGATTCGTCTTTATTTTCAAAAAATATTCTCAACAGCAATAGTTTTATTGTGGATTACGTTTTTCCCTTATGGATTCTAATTTTGTGTTCGTTTGGCTTCTTCATTTTTCTTATCTAGGTCTCTTTAATTTATGCCAACGTATCGCCAGATGATATCTTGCTCAAAAGGGAATTGGATAGACTTGCCAGTAGCTATCCTAACTTCAAGGTTTGCATTGCAGTGATTAGTTTCCATCAGAACCTGGATTAATTGTTTCCCCTGAGCATGACATTATCCTTGAATACTCTCAGGTGTTCTATACAGTTGATAAGCCATCAAACGACTGGAGGGGTGGTGTTGGTTTTATATCCAAGGACATGGTTTTGAAAGGTTTGCCAGGCCCAGGGGAGGATTCTCTAATTCTTGTGAGTGGTTCATCTGTATGTTTGTGTTTCTTCTGAATATTTATGTTTTAACAAAGTTACATTGTTTCATCTGTATGATCTCCTATGCCATCTTCATTTCTTGATGTTATTCATTTCATTGTTACTGTTGGATTATTAAGAAACGCCATCTGTTTCGTGGTTTTTGTTTGGCCAGGTTTGTGGTCCACCAGGAATGATGAACCACATCTCTGGAGACAAGGCAAAGGATAGATCACAGGGAGAGGTATTGTGTATTTGTTTAGTTTTTATATTATATTGTTATTACTTCTGATACTGATGGTGAGCTGCAAACCTTATAATTCATTGTTTCTTAATTGAAAAAAGATTGTGGAAGTAGGATAACTGTTAAGCATACTGATATCCCCTTTTCCTTCCAAGACCAGATAGATCCAGGGAGTGTTCCCTGAAACTATCAACACCTGGATCGTGAACTAGTTTGGCATTGCCTTTCGTTTACCCTTCTACTGTCCATTTCATTTTGTGAACATGGTATCATTTCGTTAACCCAGTTTCGATTTCTCCTTGTTGTGCAGCTCTCCGGCCTTCTGAAGGATCTAGGATACACCGCAGAGATGGTATACAAGTTCTGAGAGAACAGTAGATTCTGCTGACATACTTTTGCTGCGCCGGCAGTGAATAAAACACACCTGAACCTTTGGTTTCCTTCGCTGCGGCATTTGGTTCATGAACTGGATTACAGTTTTGACAATTTGACCTGCTTCCTCCGAATAATGTTCGTTCGTTCGAGGATTCTAGGTTTTCTGTTAGCTGGACGTTGAGCATTGAGCTGAAGATGGCAGGCTGGCAGCGCTGCGGAGTGCGGATGGCACATCGCTGCTTGCTCAGCCTGTGCGTGCTTGCGATGTTTACGTAAAGAAAAACCCGTACTTTGTTTGGCAGTTCAGATAAAGCTCTCGGATTCTGTTACTCGGCAGTCGGCAGTTGTTTCTCTTGCATTGCGATTCAAGAATTTTTGTTATTTAGCGCAGTTACATGAGAAGGCTTGCGATTTCCTTCCCATTGTGATCAAGATATTCCAGCTTGACTTCGCTTCGCTCTGCCAGTCGGCCGCAGGCCGCCGGGTTTGAGTTCGGCCTGGTCATGTGCACCGCGCACGCCGCGTCTGGATTCTGGAGAGATCGGACGTTGCCGGCGGAGAGGGACCAGACGCCGACGGGTGGTCGCCTGGCAGCCACTAGCGTGGCAACCTGCCTCTTCGCCTCCCTCCGAGACGGCGCGGCCGCAAAGCGCGAGCATCCCAGCCCTCGCCTGGTTCCCCCACCAGCCGTGTGCGTACGTGCCGTGGCATCTATGAACTCATTGTTGGTGGCCGTCGTGAACGTAGATTCGTAGGAGTAATTCTCGGTTCAGACGGGATAGCAGAGGCTTTGGTCTGTTGCTGTTCGCCTCTGCCGCTGAACTGCTAGCCACACGGCTCTTTTGGGCTTTGGCCACGGGTCACGCCACAATTCCTGAAGAACAAGGGAATGAGTTATGCAAAAAGCACAGGCTGAGGTTTTACTCTGTTTTTGTCATGGACCGATCATAGAGGGGAGGGTGGTTGCTGCGTCAATGTGCAGAGCTGGTAACGTTAACGTGGATTGCTGCAGTGACGTGGACGCCCATGGCCAGTGAATTAAGAATCGTCAATGAGTGAATGTCATTGGCTGATTACTGCCTACTGTTCCCTCCATCCCTCCGTCCCAAATTGTACGCCGTTTTAGTTTTTCTAGATCTTATATGTAGATGCATAGAAACATCTATGAATCAAGAAAAATCAAAACGATCTACAATTTAAAACGGAGGGAGTACATCAATATTCAGTAGTTGTCGTGGTTGATGCACTGGGCTGATCTTTCGTCCCCGCTTGAATAGATTAGAGCCTAAAGTCTGAAGTAGCGCAACCATAGATTAGTTGATAGTTGATGGTTTTGTCATAGTTTAAGACTAACTCTTTGCGTGATGTCAATTCAGAGTGCAGACAAACCTCCCTAACCTTCCTAATCCTTCGGCAT
>NC_028454.1:10208029-10284626 GCF_000263155.2 Setaria italica | reverse complement strand
CCCCCCCCCCCCCCCCCCCCCCCCCCCCATCTCTGCAATTCGCCTAAATTTCACCCATTTCTGGATATGTTTCTTATTTAGCCACGGCCATACCATTCTCTCCCTCCTCCATTGCACACCATACAAACAAGCACATTCATTCACAGACCAAACCAACCACAGAGGTGAGTAAGCATGGCAGGGCTGCAGCGATCTTCGCAAACATTCAGGAGGTCCGGCTCATCAGGCTTGGTTTGGGATGAGAGGCTCATGTCTTCACAGGACGACGGCAACCAGGTGGAGCCAGAGGATGGAGCCATGGAGTTCAAGGAGCTCAGGCACTCCCGCAGCGTTGGCTCAGCTGGGCTGCAGCGCAGGCGCGACGATGGCGAGGAGCGCAGGCGGCGCAGCGACGACGGCAACCAGGGGTTCCATACCCGGCGTGTAGCCCCAGCTCTGGACCCGCCTTCGCCCAAGGTTCCTGGCTGCATCTTCTGTGGGATCTTCAGGAAGGCTGGAGCTTCACAGCCATCCAAGCCCAGAAGAAGGTACTAAGGTGTTGTACACCTGTACATCTTTCAAGTATGTCATGTGTGGATGCTAGACATGTGAGAATTGAGATGTATAGTTTTAGTTTGGGCAAGTTTGTGAGTTTCTTCTTCCTAATTTGCTGCCTCTTCCACACCACATGCTAGAGCATGTACATCTCTCTGTAGCATACGCCTGCATATGTGTAAACGCCCATGTACATGATCATGATGCTCTTGCTTGACCTTGTTCTACGCCTTGTATATGAAGATGAACTTGGTGCTCTTGTTTGATCCCAAGATCGTTCTGAATGGTACACATCATTGGCTCCAACCAAGACCAAAGAGCATTGTTGGTTACTCAACACGTGTAAAAGAGAAGCCTGGTATGCTGCAGCATCGTATCTTTTTTTTTTCTGTTAGAACAAATCCATTTCATGATCTTGATCGATTTTTTAGGACATCTTAAATCTTTTCCAGCTCAGTCAAAGAATTTGCACCTTTTGGACTGGTGTTCTAGTTCCCTTTGTTAGTTGAGACGTAATGCTTCTATGCTAAAAAATGTCATATAAGATCATTATTAGAAATCCGAATACTAATAGGTAGATTAGGACATCCACTGATTGAATGTCAAGGATGCAGGTGCTTGATGTGCTGCTTGGTAGTTTGGCTGTTTCAATTATTGTTTAAACAATGATTGGAGGGATTTCTATGTAAAAGCAAACTAAAGGCTATTGCCCCCATGTCATGTTTGATCTCTCATCTTCTTGCCTTCTGCTGTTCAAATGCTCTCAAGTGGCTAAAGTACATGGTATTGCATTATTTGTACATCGAACATGTATGCTGATTACAGTGACGTTTTTCTTTTGTACGTCTCACTATTGTTCATCATTTTCTCTTATTGTTGTAACTAGTTTTTTATGCAGACTTGACATGAACTACTAGAAGAGTATGGGCACAGGACTGAAGTGTATGAATGGAGAATTCCCACTATCAAAGCTATCAATTAGTGGTTTCCAGGTGGACAGGTTGGTCTGATGCACTTTGCCTCTGGTTGTCGGAGAGACGGACCGTATCCTAGTATATGATTTTTTGTGTGGCGTTTGTTTTCTGATGATGATAACCAAATATGTTTGCTTATAGGGCTCTTTTTTGGGAAACCTTGGAATAGCTAATCAGTCAAGTACATTAATCACCTACGGCAGAGGAAAACTAAATGGTTGGTGTTTTCCATAATCCATAGTAAGCACAATCAGATGGTAATTGTAAACATATTATGTGAGTCAAATAGAAATAGTAAGCACAATTAGATGGTAATTGCATGTTGACCAAATAGAAATAAGATTATCAAGTCGCGTACAATTAGTACTTCCTCCGTTTCAAATTATAGGTCGTTTTGGCTTTTCTAGATGCATAGATATTACTATGCATCTAGACATAAGATATGTCTAAGTATATAACAAAGTCTATAAATTTAATAAAGCTAAAATGACCTATAATTTGAGGCGGAGGAGTAGTCCATTGTCTTTTGTAAGGTCCCTGTCACTATATCCTCTTTCGGATCATGTAACAACGGAGCTCCGTAACCAGCTTGTTGACCTTCCTGCATATTCTCGAGTTTTCTGGTACTTAATGTGGTCACTATCAGTGAGCCCATTGCTTGAAAGGCCAAGTAGGATATCCACAAATCCATTTTTTTTCTTGTATATACGTTTTAAGTTTTTATTTTCTTGCGCTTTAAGTTTCTTTGCCGCAGTGTGTCCCATTTTACCTATGTGTTTTCATTTTTCTATCAATTTTTTCATTGTGCACTATTGTTGCAATATTGCCACTTTTCTTTCAGTTAGAAACTGAAGAAAGGCTTGTGGTATATGCTTTTCCATTATCTAAAAAATGTGACTCACCACGGACATTTTGTTTAACCCTTCAACAGTTATCATGTTTGAGTTCCTGCCAAGCAGATTTGCTTTCAGTGCTGGATCTTCTACTGCCCTTGCCCTGTTTCTGAAAAGGGCTGCTAGTTTCCGTTTAGAATTGCATCGAAATTTTGTTTGCCTGATTGTTTACAACACGACATTGACTTGAAGTAGTATGAAGTGAAGAACCTCACAAATTTAGGGTCCAGAAGAAAAAAAATCACCCTTGAAAAATTTTGAATACCCACACCATAAATCCTGGGCCCGCCCCTGCTGACTTCAATGGACTGTCAGCTATACAACTTTGTCTTTACATACAGAGTTAGTACCTGAATGAAGCTGCAGGGTTTTGGAATCTCTATACTCCTGCTTGTTAGCTTGTATGTTAATGAAGCAGTACAAATATGTGCTAAAATGGTTGGCGTCTTTTTGGATGGAATGCTGAAATGGCATTGAGGATTCGGGCATAAATGGATTCATGGCTACAATGGCACTGTACTTGGACCATTATTCATTTGGCAGACAATTAAAAGGGAAAAGTAAGCAGGGTCCGCACTTCAGGAATAAGTTGCTTTCACATGATTAAGACAAGGATCTTCCAACGAACTGGGTGAAGGCTGCCATTAGTAGCAAGCAACTCAGGAGCATAACCTAATTGTTATTTGGATGTAAATGAACATGTGTTAAGTAATGCAGGGGCACTCTTTACTCTGATTCAGACGATCAGTGTGGCTGATGCTGTGGGGTTCCACATGTTTCTTAATTCCTTCCAGGAAGGAACCATCGATGCTGGTAATGGTGCACGTGGTCGCAATGGTGTCAGTAGATTATTCCATTTCTTATTCTTTTTGAGAGGAAAAATACGGAGTATTATTTAGCATAATCCATCACCATGCTCAAGATTGGTGTCTCGAGGAATCATCAATGGTGTAAAATGCCCCCCCCCCCGGGACCCACACACTCTCACACACACAAAAGCTATACCATAGTTCATTGAATTTTCGTATCACAATTTTCATTGGTTGCTTTATTTTTCTTTCACAAAAAATGATTCTATTTCCATTGCTTACCACAATTTTATATGGCAAAAGATGTCACAATCATGGTAAGATTTAGGGAGTAGATACCGATGGATGGTAAGGGAAGAAAAAAATTTAGTGGTCATAAAGTGTGACATCCAAGCGAACACTTTTTTTCAAATATTGTGTAAGTGAACACTCGAGGTCAAATGTGATTGCCTGCGGTAACACAAAATGTGGGTATCAATCAAATAGACCATTAGTTTTGTCTGAAACTTTACTATAGTAGTTGGTAAGCTATTTAACTTAGCATGATTTCCACTCATAATATTTGTGGTCTTTATTCGAAGATTTTTCAAATGCGGTCTTTTCTAGAAGAATTTTCAAGATGGCAAGAAGCCACAAAAATGATGATAAAAGAATAGAGTTGATCGAGTATATCATGCAAAATTTGGATAGGATAATCTCAATCTAACATCTCGTATTATTCAACACCTCGACTTAACCCTAACTATTCAATCTCGACTCCACATCTTGATACAGGATTGCTCTCACTTTCATGCTTGACCACCACTACACACCTAGCCACCCAATGATCATCACCTTCCCTAACTGCTCACAACGCCGTAAGAAAACCGCTCCACTACCAGCGTGATCAATCACGTGGACAAACCTCCTTGGCCCCGACTCCCAACCCAACATCCTTGTGAGCGTAATTTTCCCTATTATTAATCATCACATGTAAATCTTTGCCCCATTTGCATTTGGAGAGCTTATTTCAGCTTTGACTTCACTTATTTTGCGCAAAACGAGGTACTGTAGGGTGAAGTTGTTTTGTAAGTTGAGATTAAGGGGGCGTTTGGGGAGACTTCTCCCAAATCAGCTTCACCAAAGAAGTTAAAGCTGGTAAAACTAAAAATACTATATTTTATTCTATAGTTGTTATATGTGCAGTTTTTGGCTAACACGATTATAATTAGTTAGGTGCCACCCAACAAGACAGAGCATAAAGAGAAAAAGGCGTGCGTGATTGCTGGAGGTGACAAGTGGGCTTGATCGGAGGGATGGGCACGCAGCTACGCGTTCAAGAAGTCGCCGTCAGATGCGGTGGAGGCGTGTATGGTCCCGCGACGCGCCACGCTTCCCCCGCCACGGCCGTAGGATGGCGGTGCCGTACACGGCGGGGATGGCGTCCCATCCAAAAACCCCCAACCCCACCGACCTCCATTTCTCTCCCCGCCCCCCTCTTCCCCCCTCGTCCAGCACACAGACTCTCTCCTTCTCTCTCTCTCCTCCCCCGTCCTTTCTCTCTCGTCTGATCTGCATCTGCTTTTTCTTCCCCCCTTGTCTCTGTCCCTTCTGGCGTGCGCAAAGATTTGATTTTTCTCGAGGAGGCGGAGTCTGGAGAGGAGCGGCGGTGGAAGGCAGCCAGGCAAGAGATCTTGATCTGTTCTTGGAGGGGAGAGAGGAGGAGGAGGAAGATGGCGGCACAGGAGCAGGAGCAGGAGAAGCAGCAGGCGAAGACGAGCACCACGAGCTCGCTCCCATCCAGCTCCGAGCGCTCCTCCAGCTCCGCCCCCAACAATCTCAGGGAAGGAGGTAGGTGTCGCGCCCATGCATCCACCTTCGTAGATTACCTGCTCTCTCTCTCTCTCTCTCTCTCTCTCTCTCTCTCTCTCTCCTTTTTTTTCTGCTGAAAAATTGGGCAGCTTGAGTTGATGCGTGCATGTCGCAGGAGTGGAGAGCGACGAGGAGATACGGCGGGTGCCGGAGATGGGCGGCGCGTCGGCGTCGGCCTCGTCGGGGGCGGGCGCGGACGAGCGCCCCAAGGAGGACGGCAAGCAGGGGCAGCTGGTGGTGGCCGCGGGGGCGCAGGGGCAGCCGCTGGCGGCGGGGAAGAAGCGCGGGCGCACCGCGGGGGACAAGGAGCAGAACCGGTTGAAGCGCCTGCTGCGGAACCGCGTCTCGGCGCAGCAGGCGCGGGAGCGGAAGAAGGCGTACCTGACGGAGCTGGAGGCGAAGGCCAAGGACCTCGAGCTCCGCAATGCCGAGCTCGAGCAGCGGGTCTCCACGCTCCAGAACGAGAACAACACGCTCCGCCAGGTGCCGCCCCGCCCCGCTCCCCATTCCTCTGCTTCCCTTCCCCATGGCGATTCGATTCAAAACATTCCTTTTAAAAAAAAAGAAATTCGTGTTGTCCTGACTCCTGATGCTGCTGCCTCGCAGATTCTGAAGAACACGACGGCGCACGCGAGCAAGAGGAGCAGCGGCGGCGGTGCCGGCGGCAAGGGCGGGGACGGCGGCAAGAAGCACCACTTCACCAAGAGCTGATGACCCCGGTTCGTGCTAGGAGCTGTGAGAAACTGCTCGCCTGATCTGACCACTGTTATGCTAGGACATTTGCTGGCTTTGCTGCTGTTGCTGAATGCTGATGACGTTTCTTTTCCCTTTTCATCCTCTCTTTTCTCGTCTGCTTCACTGATGTGTACTCCTATTTTTACCTGCCCGTCCCATCTGCCCGTTGTAGAACTACCCGTAGCAGTTTCCGTTTCTTGGTAGGGTGTCAGAACGCCGTGTAATTCTTCTTCTTGTACTGTCGTGTAATCCAGCCCTGCAGTTTGGCAGAATGGCAGTTCAATCCAAGACTTTTACCGTGCCGGAGTTGATGGTGTCACTTTTTTGGAGAGAGGGAAAAACAAAAGGAGATCACCGAAAGAGCGTCACCGTGCACAGAAAAAACGTGATGACAATAACACACGCCAAGTAGCAAAAGCTGAGGATTGGATACGGGAGTATGGAACCAAGTGTGGCCTTTCAGGATTTGGTGCTAGAATCTTCTGAACAAGTGGAATCCAGGATGCTCTTCTTCACAAGCTGGTGCCAACGGTAACGCAATTGGGCGTGAGTTTGGTTTGGCTAGTCCTCCCTTCTCTTTGGTTGTTGATTAAGCTTCGGCTGATCACCTTATGAGTTGTGATGGCCTCAACATAAAGTTGTGATCTCAATACGGCCACGGCAACGTGTGAATGTGAGAAGCGTCTTTGAGCAAGCTTTTCGCGCATGAATGCACATGGCATACGGTGGTTGGATGGTTTTGACGAATAGGCTGAACGCGACACCAGCTCTTCTGAATTCAATTCAGAAAAGATTGGAACTTGTTGAAAGCAACACGGTGGGGATGGTACATTCCCCGTATTCCGGCACGCTTGCTCTCAACACAGGCTTCCAGAAAGAACGCTGTATGGCCTGCATGAGAACAGCATCTTCCCTGTTGAACGCTGGTGTGTTCCCTTCTCTACTGCAAACGCCTCACTATTTTATTCAGCCATCAAAGATATATTACAATAGTCCCCGAAACATTCCCGGCCAGTGTAAGCCCGTGGTCAGAGCACATGAGATACCCTGGACTCGGTTGTTTCTCTAATGATCAGAGAACTATGCTAGACTACTGCTCAGACAAGAACACTACTTGCATGCTCTTCAACCAAAAAAGAACAAGGAAAAAAGAAAAACACCCTTGCTTGCATTGCATCAACTGACCTCACCCTTTCTGAACCCTCAACGTCACAACAATTAGGTTGGCGCTAGCTCCGCATTAGCGGTTTAGCACTAACGCGATCGGCATTAGTTTTTCGGCATCATCGACGAGTCAGCCTACCTCACCGGCGACCAAAAGCAATCTGCCGGCATGGTCGACGAGTCAGCCTCCTGCCACCCTCGACGGCGCGGAGGAAAGCGGCACGGAGCCTTTTCGCTTTGCTGGCTACGTGTGCGTCGACCTCATCGTGTATTCCGCGACGAGCTTTGAGAACAGCGACGACTTGTCCTCCAGCAGCCTGCCCGGCGTGCCGCGCTCCACGGCCACACCTGCGAACACGGCAGCCGCGCGCGGCGGCGTTCAGGTTCACACGCCTCGGAACAGAAAAGCAATGGGGCGTTGAGGAAAAATTTAGAGGTTTGTGGTGTGCTAACCGTTGTCGAGGAGCAGGACCAT
Organism: Setaria italica; assembly: GCF_000263155.2. NCBI lineage: Eukaryota > Viridiplantae > Streptophyta > Magnoliopsida > Poales > Poaceae > Setaria > Setaria italica. The sequence continues at coordinate 10,277,191 of NC_028454.1, read as the reverse complement.
GTCGCTGTCGAGGACCGACGTGATCCGGTGCGCGATGGTGATGACCGTCGCCTCCGAGAACTGCTGCCGGAGCGTCTTCTGGATCAAGTTGTCCGTTGCGGTGTCCACTGATGCGGTGGCTTCGTCCAGGACGAGGATTTTGCTCCGCTTCAGGATTACCCTACCAAGGCACACAAGCTGACGCTGACCCACACTCCAGTTCTCGCCGTTCTCTACCACTGCAATCCAAGTTCGGGAGTTCAGAGTTTTAGAATATTTGAGCAGGAACATGTGCACCTTCTGCATTTTGGAAAACTACTAGTACTAGGAAAAAAATGTGAATGGTGAAAGGAACAGGTAGTATCAGTCTATCAGACCTGGGGAGTCTAGCTTCAGCTCCTTCTTCCTAACCTCATCCCCTAGCTGACAGCAATCCAAGGCCTGGAATCAAGAATTGGCAGATGTTAAAACTTAGCTAAAAAGTGTTATGTGAAGAGTGTAACAAACTGACAAGGGATGGAGCATGTGAAAGGTGTAATTACCTCCCAAATTTGATTGTCGGTGTACTCCCCAAGAGGGTCAAGGTTACTTCTCACAGTACCCTCAAACATGGTTGGTTCTTGTGGAATGATGCTCAGTCTAGATCTCAGATCGTGCAGACCAATGGTGCAAATGTCGATGCCATCAATTAGTATCTGGCCGATAGTTGGGTCCACGATACGGAAAAGGGCCTGTATGAGGGTTGATTTGCCGCTTCCTGTCCTTCCAACAATACCAGTCTTCAGGCCTCCAGGGAAGGCGACTGTCAGCCCCTTCAGAACAAATGGCAGCTGTGGGGCGTATTTCACCTGAATCAAACTGGGAATTAAAGTTGCATTCCACTTAATATAATTCCTTTGCATATCTATTTTCATTTGGCTTGTGCAAATATTGATGATATCATTACTATTTTCTTTTCCAGACTTGGTTTTTGTCAGTTTATTAACAATGAAAAGAATATGCAGCTTCTTCATAACACCATTATAATGCAGAAAAAGAGGATTTACATGTAAATCATGGAGCTCAATTTCTCCTCGAGATGGCCAGTTATGAGCCAACTTATCTTCTGACATGGAAAGAGGGGGCTCTGCAGGAATGCTCAGATATTGCAGAATTCTCTCTACTGATATAATCTTGTTCTCCAAATTGCACATGCTCCAGACAACCCATGCTTGGAGCATGTTCAAGTTAAGCCCATATGTGACTGCAAGACCAGCAATCCCTGAAAGTAGGTTGTGATTTTAGTAACAAGCTCACTTCAACTAAGACCATTTTTATCAACCATTGAGTGCAACAACAAAAAATGTTCAGAATTAATGTGATACCTGGATCAATGGTACCAGGTGGCAGATTGATCAAAAATATCAAAGAGAAGGCAAATGTAAGAGATGACAGCACATCCAGGCGAAAGCAAAGCCACTCCATCGCTCCAGCATTGTAGAACTTTGGTCGGGAGTAGGCATCCATTAGGTGGCTATTTGCTGATACAAACTGATTTTCCTTGCCAAAACTTCTGATGGTAGTAGATCCTGTAATCGATTCCGCAAAATGTTGTATGATAGGAGCTTTGCAAACACCTACTAGCCTTTGCAGCTCCCTGGCTGTATCAATGTAGTATCGCTGCAAAAAAAAGGCACGCCTAATTAGATACATATAACAGTGCAGCTCCACAAAGAGGAGGATAAATAAAGATGGGCAAAAGTACCTGATACCAGAAACACGCTGCAACTACAGGAATGAAAACAACAAAGACCTGCCATGCAACCTGAGACATCACAGCAATAATTCCAACAAGTTGTATGCTAGCAAATGCAACAGAGCCCATCTGGGAAGCGATGCTCGTGTCCACTTCGCTTTGATCAGTTGAAGCCTGAAAAGTTTTGAATACATGCCCATGAGTTAGCATGGTCCCAAAAAAAGAAAGGTTGAACTTAAGAAATTCGTCCATATGCAGATGACTTACTCTATTCAAGATGCGCCCACTCGGAGTGGAATCAAAGAACGACATAGGAGCTCTAAATATGGACATGTGCATCTTGTTGAATAACAGAGTTGCCGTCTTGTATGAAGCTGTTACAAGAAACAGCGCTCTTAAGAAGACACAGAACGAGCTTCCAACGGCCAGTGCAATATAGACATATATCAGTGTTGACATGCTCACTGGAGGCTCAGCGTCCTTTGAAACGGGAGCAGCCCAAGCCATCCAGTAATTGCTCCCAATTTGAAGTACTTGGAAAAGTATCTGCGCAAGCAACACTAATGGCACAAGAGCTCCCTTATAAGCTAAGGTAAGGTACTTCCAGTATACCCAAAATCCAACTTTGCCTTTCTCCCTTTCTTCTTCCTGCACCAGCTGTCCACTCTGATTGTTCCCTTCATCCTGTTTATCTTTCTTCTCAGCTGATGATAGTGATCTGGTCAGCTTTGCTGTGCCTCTGGAAGGGGAGCTCTCATTGCTTCTACCCGCGACATCAATCAAGTCCAATGCTGCGAGAGCATCCTTGTGAGCGCCAACCAGCTCCATGAACTCTTCCCCTGAACCAAGTATATCATTGTATTTGCCTGCTTGTGCTATTCTCCCATCTTTCATGACCTACAGCACAATCCTAGTAAGGAGACAATTTTTGTTGCAATTGTAATCAATATACATAAAAAGTTACCAATAAAATTCTCACCAGAATGAGATCAGCTGCTGGTAGAAATTCAATCTGATGTGTTACATAAACTACTGTTTTTGAAGCCAAAGCCCCAAGCAAGCATTCCTGCAATATAAGCAGGTAAGAAACTTAGTAGTGTGTTCTGAAACTTCTACCGAACATAAAGATGAAGCTTAAGTACAATGAATCACGTACCTTGAAAAGGTGGGATCCTGTATGCGCATCAACGGCACTGAATGGATCATCAAACAAATAGATGTCTGCTTCCTGATACAAAGCACGGGCTATTTGAATCCTTTGCTTCTGCCCGCCACTAAGGTTGATCCCTCGCTCTCCGATAACAGTCTGGTCACCGAATGGCAAAATTTCCAAGTCTTTCTTCAGTGAGCACGACTCAAGGACCCTTTCATACTTCTCATTGTCCATCTCCTTGCCAAACAGTATGTTGTCCTGAATTTTGCCGCTCTGTATCCATGCTGACTGGCTGACATATGCCGTCGCCCCGCAAATCTTAACCTCTCCTGATAACTTTGGAATCTCACCAAGAATGCAAGACAGCAAGCTCGATTTGCCGGAGCCAACTGTCCCACAAACCGCGACGCGCATGCCTCGCCGAGCTTGAAAGTTCAGGTCCTTCAGTGTTGGCAATTCTTGAGAGGCCTCCCAGGAGAAGCACCCATTGCTGACCTCAATTGCAACATCTGAGCTACCACTTGGTAGCCTCTTCACAGCATCAGTTGGTAACTCCTCCAAACATAGGAACGATGCTATCCTGTCAAGAGATACCTTGGTCTGAATGACCATTGAAATCGTGTCTGGAAGGTTGTATATTGGTTCCTGCAGCACGCGGAATGTGGCGAGTGCAGATAGCACTTTCCCAGACTCCAATGGGATTCCCATGAGCATGCAAGCCCCAAAAGTCACCACAGCAACAAAGGTCGGGGCCCCCCAGAACACGAAGGTGACCAAAGTCGTTGTGTAGAGGTATTTCTTCAGCCAATTTGTCTCTGTCTTCCTCAGCTCAATGATCTTGGACAAGAACTTCATCTCCCACCCTTGCAGCTTCAGAATCCGCATGTTGCGCAGGATCTCGGACGTTGCCTTCATCCTGACATCCTTGCAGTCCATCAGCTTCTGCTGGAACTTCTCCTGCATTTGCCCCGGAGGCACATTGGCGAGCATGACGACCACGGTGGCGCCGAGCGCGGCGAGCGAAGCGAGCCCGAGGGTGGAGTACAGGATGAACAGCGCCATGCCGACTTGCAAGGGCACCAGCCAGAGGTCGTGCATGTACCATGAGAAGATGCCGACGCGGTCGGCGTCGACGCTGATGATGTTGATCATCTCGCCGCTGGTGCGGCTCTGCCTCGACTGGCTTGACAGCGCGAGCCCCTTCTGGTACACGACGGCGACAAGCACGGACCGCGCGCGTATCCCGGCCTGTTGCAGCCGGAAGAACCAGTGGCGCTGCGACACGCACTCGAACACCTTGGCGACGATGAAGGCGAGGACAAGGAGCTGCCCCTTACTCGCGTACCTCTCGTCGCCGTTGAGGTACTGCACCAGGGAGTCGATGAGGTACGGGCCGACGTAGGTGGCGACGTTGTAGACCAGCGCGTAGAACGCGGTCACCGCGACGTGCCACCACACGGTGCGCACTACGGCCTTGGTGAGCTTGAACGCCGTGACGGCCTTCCGGCCGGAGCCGGAGACGCCGCCCGCGACCGCCTCGAGGTTGGCCTCGAACGTCGGGAGCAGGCCGGCGACGCTGTCGCCGGGGTCGAGGCCCGGGACGTCGTCAAGGCCGAGGGTCTTCTTGTGGCCGACGGCGAGCAGGGGCCCCATCCACGAGAAAGTGAGCACGCTGAGGAAGCCCGCCCCGGTGAACTTGGACGCCTCGGCGGCGCTGCGGCTGTTCTCGTCGGCCGTCTCATGCGCGCCGTTCAGCAGAGGCTCCTCGGCAGCAGAGCCGCCTCCCTCCCTCCCGCCTAAGAGCCCGGCGCAGAGCAGAACCACGGCCGCTACCACCGAGACGGCGTCGAGCGCCCACGAGTGCGTGGGCACGGGGCGCCCGTCGAGGCTCGTCGCGACGTGGGCGGCGGCGGCGAGCACGGAGAGCAGCAGGAAGAGCGCCCACCAGAGCCTGAGCGGCGCCGGGAACCGCTCCCCGCGCCGCGGCCCGAGGTCGAACTGGAGGTACGCGGCCAACAGCAGCCACGCCACGGCGCGCGCCGCGGCGTCGCCCAGGCCGGCCGCCGCGTCGCGCGACCACCCGGCGCCCAGGTAGAGGTAGCACGAGTAGGCCGCGAGCAGGACCTGGAACGCCGCCAGAGCCCACGTAGCGCAGGCCGCGACGCCGTAGCACCGGAACCGGCCCCCGCCGCGGGAGGCGCCTCCGCGCGCGCGCCCGTCCTTGGCGGCGCCGCAGAGGCGGGAAAGCAGCCGCCCCGCGACGGCGAGCGCGAGGATGGCATGGGCCGCGGCGCCCACGCCGTGGATGAGGAGCGGCCGCAGGAAGGAGACGACGGCGAGGAGGAGGGGCCCGGGCCCCTCGCCCGCCACCGCCGCGTAAGGCGGCGCGGCCGTGGACGTGGGCATCTGTGGTGGGGGGCGGCGAGCGGCTCAGCTGAGTGAAGACAGCGGGGATAGGCGAGGGAGTTATATAGGCGACACGTCGCCGCGCGCACCAGCGACGGCGCGGCGGCGGTCAAAGGCGGCTGCCGCGCCCACGCCGGGCTCTCTCGGCTCCTTGGAGTGCAAGACACCGTCCCCCCAGGCCCCCCACCCCCACCCGCGGGGAAGGATCGAACGGCGCGCGTGCGTGCCCGGGCCGCGACGGCGGAGGGGGATCAGTTTCCTGGGCGCGGACCCGACCAATTTACCGCGGCGAGGAGATAAAAAAAAAAAGAGTGCGGGGGAGAAAGGGATTACGGGATCTCTCGGTTCCTAAAAATCTGTCGTAATGACGCAGGGCGATGCGTTTTGTTTAGACGAAGATTACAGGGGGAGGTGGTTAATCTCGAGGGCTTTCTCGGATTGGAAATTTGGGCCTGGTTTGGTCGCTCTGGTTTATTTTTAGCACCCGTCATCGAATGTTTAGATACTAATTAGGAGTATTAAACGTAGATTATTTACAAAACCCATTACATAAGTGAAGGCTAAACGGCGAGACGAATCTATTAAGCCTAATTAATCCATCATTAGCAGATGTTTATAGTAGCAGCACATTGTCAAATTATGGACTAATTAGGTTTAATAGATTCATCTCGCCGTTTAGCCTCCACTTATGTAATGAATTTTGTAAATAATCTACGTTTAATACTTCTAATTAGTATCTAAACAATGTGGAACCAAACACCGCCTTGCAATCTGTTGTCGCTGCTCGTCTCGTCCGTCCCCCGTCGGCCGGAGCCGGAGAGATCTTTTGCGCGCTTCTCAAAAAGAAAAAAAAAAGCGAGCGCGTTGGTCGAGAGGGCAGTTGAGATGAGCGAATCACGGGGTCGACTGCACGCTAGCAGCCGCATTGCCGTATCTCTCTGTTCGAGCAAAAACACGAGTTTTAAATTGCGATGGCGAAGAACACGAGTTTTAAATTGCGATGGCGAAGATAAAGATCAAACCCCTTGTTAAACCACACATACACAGAGATCAAGACCAGAACGGGATAATGCACACGTTTGAATGATAAACCAGTTGCTGGGGAAATCAACCGAATTCGCATAGCTCGTTTGGTTACATCTTCTACGGTGGAACCTTCATACAGCGCAACCCATTTGAATCATCGATTTGGTACCGAGTGCCCGTATTCTTCTCATAAGGATGGTGTGTATATATTCACGGGAGTGAGTGTGACTATGTATATGAGATTATGAGTGTTTAGGTCTGTCAAAATCTTAAAGGTAAGTTATTAGCAAAGTTGTATAAGTGGGTAGGCATGTGCAACCGCTTACAAATCATTTTTTAGGTAATTTCCACTAAACCTAATTAAAAAATGAACTAAATGTGTGTTTTACAGACGAATCCACCTACATCCCTAGTGATATTAAAAAATGCTCGCTGAACTTCCATAGGTATATGATAAGTTGATGATGATAGAGTCACCAAAGTAGTTGTGGAGGGTCCTTACAAAACACCTTCCTTAAGAAGTCGTTTATAGATTATTTTGAATGATTTTTCGCAAAACTTGCCTAAAATTAGACTAAACGTGGGTCCGTGGACAAATCCACCTGCATTCCTACCTATATTCAGATATTCAAAATGGTCAATTAACTTCTATGGATCCATGATGAACTGACGATGGTAGGATCACCGAGGTCACGACGAATCCACCTGCATTCCTAGCAATATTCAAAATGGTGGCATAACTTGTATGGACCCTGATGATGAGAAGGGCATAAGGCCACCAAAGTCAGTGTTCCCTGTCTAGTTTTGAGTAGTGATGAGTCCCAACTCCATTAGGAAACATCCATTCCTCAGGTCATTTATTGGATTATTCTTTGCCAAGCCTATCTAAAATTGGACTATACGTGGGTTCGTGGACAAATCCTCCTGCATCCCTCCATGTACTGAAACTGGTCGCCTATGTTAACTTATATGGATCCATGATGAGCTAATGACGGTTGGGCCACCGAAGTCACCGTTTTCCCCTGGCTATCTAGTTTTGAGTAGTGGAGGGTCCCAACCCCAAAAGGCAATATCCCTCCAGCCCTCCCTCAAATGGGTGATCACTTTACCCTTTTCTGCCGATCGGCTTTTGGGATCCAGTATAGGTGCCATGCATTTTTTTGGGGGGTCCTGGCATCTCCTCCCGGATCGGCTAGCTGCCGAAAGCCGGAGCTGCGAGGACTTGTCAAGTCACGAAAATCCGGCACCACTAGCTGCTCATCTCATCAGCCGCAGCCAGTGACGACGAACCATAGATAGATGCCCACATTTGTAGTGGTGCCACGCTGCCACCGATACTGATCGGCGAGGTCCCGGGCCACTTTGCCATTGAGAATTTGAATCTGGATGTGTTTAACTAACGCTGATAGCCTGATACTAATGCATTACCTGTTGGCCGGTGGTCTATGGCCATCTGAAAATCTATACAAGTACTCCCTCCATTCCAAATTGTAGATCGTTTTAGTTTTTCTAAATTCATAGATATTATTACTATATCTAGATGTATAATAATATCTATGAATCTAAACAAGATTAAAACAACCTATAATTTGGAACGGAGGGAGTAGCTTTTCAGAAAAAAGAAAGTCGCTTCGCTTCCTAGTTCCTGCAGGATTATTGGTGTGTTTGCGTCGAAATGGAATCAGGTTCCTCCTGATATGGCGGTGCAAAATGAAAATGGCTAGCAACATTATTCTACGCAGGCCGTTTAATTAGATAACTGGCAACTGCATCGCAGGAAAGTTCACCTTTTGGCTATCGGTTAATGCCTTTTGCTCTATGTTATTATTATTATTATGCCCTATGCGCATCTTTCATATCCTAGGTAGTTAGGATAAAGTAATACTACACACCATTTCCGTCCATAAATATAAGTGTTTTAAAGTTTGTCTAATTCAAATTATCACAATTTTAACTGAATTTAGTATTAATGTAATTGATTTAATAGTATTAACATGGTAGATGATGATGATGATGATGATGATGATGATAAATTTGATTAAATTTACGATGGTTTAGTTAGAACAAACTCAGAAATTCATGATGGAGGAGGGAGTATATCATGTCGTGCTATTCAAAGTAACTATGCACCAAGATTACGTACCTGAGGCGAAAGCCAGCAACAGTAGTATCATCGATCGTCAGTTAAGGCGCACGGTCTTTGCTTTGCACATTAATCTTTGCTTTGCACGGTCTCGCTTGCTACGTCCCATGCCCGTCCACTGTCAATTAGGAGCACGTCAACAATCCTAACCAGCAGCTACTCACTCTAGTTGTACTTGTCTAGAAAAATTAAGAGTGTGTTTGGTTGGTTGTATCATTTGATTCATGTATGGAATGATTTAAAATAATAATGATCCTTTTGTTTGGTTGGGTGAATTGGACCAACTCATCCAGAATGAGGCCATCCCACTTAATACATTATTCTACTAATTAGAGTGAACTATATGATACAATGGTACAAGTAAATTGGTTGAACCATCCTATCCATGATCATCCATACATGCATCATGTGGTGCATGCAACCAAACACACTCTAATTGTAGTTGTACTGCACGGACGTCCACTAAGACGAATGCAAGCGCATGGGTGTGGTGACGGTTTGCTCACCACACCCATGCGCTTGCTACGTCCCATGCCCGTCCACTATCAGTTAGGAGCACGTCAACAATCCTAACCAGCAGCTACTCACTCTAGTTGTACTTGTCTAGAAAAATTAATTGTAGTTGTACTGCACAAGCGTCCATCAAGACGAATGCAAGCGCATAGGTGTGGTGACGGTTTGCTCGTACACCTACATTCGAATCATCTGCTGTTTTGAGCACCAGCGTTGAATAATGTCATCTACTCGAGCAGCTACAGCGTGTAATTTTAGGTGGTGCTAGCAGGAGAGAGGATGGGATGGAGGGGCTGCTATACGCTGGAGTAGAATTTTCGTGCTCCGCTAGCTTCAGGTGCCAAGTTGAGCATTCGCTGCCAAGCAATAGAAAATTACTCTACCTCATTTTCCGCGTCCATCTTCTCTACACAGCTCCTATGTGGATGAAAGCAAAAATATAATTTATAGTTGGTTGGTTCTCTAGGAGTCGTCGAAAAATTCTTCCACAAAATGAGATATTGAGGGTTATGCTAAAAAAAAATTTCCTCCAAAAACATATCAGACCACAGCATAACGTTAAAAACTGCTCCCCAATATTTTAAAACAGACCACATCATCATTCTAAATTTTATATGTTTTATATGTACAGCACATTTTTCCCTGCTCGCGAGTTTGTATGCTATTTACAGTGATACGGAATCGAAACTAAAACTTTTCCAACTAAATTGAAGTAGACTACCTTTTGCTACGGGAGCTAAAATGATTGAGCTAGCTGTTGTTCTATCCCAAGCTGTTAGAGTCAAGCTACACGATCGAAGATCTCAATGCTTCTGCTTATGCGGTCGAGTTGAGAACATCCTCGTGTTGGTCGATGATCGACAGATAGACAAGCAAGAGCGCCTCCCGCAGCAGCAGGCCTCGAGGGAGCCGACGACGAAGGGGTTTCCGGCGAAGGCCTCGAGGAAGAGCGCCTCCCGCAGCAGCGCCGTGGGGCCGCTGGCAGCGGGCCCGCTGGTGAGGAACTTCATGGCCACAGCGCCATCGGTGGCGCGGTGGCGCCCCTTGACGACGGCGCCAAAGGCCCCCTGGCCGAGGCAGCAGGTCTCCTCATAGTTGTCCGTGGTGCCCATGGCGACGTGTGTCCTCTTGCGGGTTGGCTCATCTCCATCCTCTTCTTCTTCCTTTAGCAAACTCCACCTCCACGAATCAATGGAGGGTGGCCTTGAATCGGAGCGAGCAACACGAATCGATGGAGGGTGGCCTCGAATCGAAGTGGAGGGTGGCCTTCGTCGGCCCGCGCAGTGAGCTTTTTCTCCTCTCATTTTCCTATCATGGCTCCGGTCACCTACATCCGGCGAGGCTCGAGCTCGCTTGGTCTGGTGTGGAGAGAGGGTTAGGCGGCGCTACGGGCGGCCCTTCCTTGCCTTGGCAGGTGGCGCCCTTCCTCGCCTCGGCGGGTAGCCACGGCTCGACGCGCAGCACTACGGGCCCTTCATCCGGCGGTGCGGCGACGCGGGGCGTGCGGTGCCGGCGTGGAGGGGCAGCCGGGCTGGGGACACGCCGGCGGCAGACGGAGGTGGCCCGGCAGGAAAAAAACAAGTGCGCGGGTCGGACGAGCGGATTGGGGAGAAGTGCGCGACGCGAATATATGCGGGGTGGCGGGGTGTTTTCTCGCGTTGTGAAAAGATTGGGGAAGGTTTGGTGGGATTGTTGGAGTACTTTTTTTCAATTTTCCCCTTAAAGAAGGAGGGGTGAAATAGAGGTAATCTTGGAGTTGCTCTAAGGGTGTTTGGCAGCACTCCACCTCACAAAAACCACCTTCACTCTACCGGCTCCACACTTTCCTAGCTCTACTCCACCAACTCCAGGAAATCATGGATATGTGTTTGGCCGATTGCAGTACTCCAGCTCCAAAAATATAGGGACTTGTTATGAATAGTCTATTTTATCCCTTGTGAATGGTCCAGGTATTATTGTCTTATCTTTTCTCCTCACCTCTTCCTCTCTCCTCTCTTTTCCCTTTCGCACCATGGGCAGCCCTGACGCGGCCACGTAGGCCACAGCAAGGGCATCGTCGAAGAGTTGCTCACCGTCATCCTCGAAATCACAATGCTGCTCGTACAAGTATCCGAAAGCACGCTAACATCTTAAGTTCCAATTTCCTCTTGTCAACGCACCGATGTCCAACTCTTTCCTCGATGTATTCATCTCAATAAGCAAGAAATTCACCAACCCCTTCAATCAAATCTACCGAAGCATGTCCCCCATGCCACTCCTTTCCCCTAAATCCGTCCAGCACAAGTACGTAGCTCTCCCTCAGCTTCAATCGTCGAGCAACTAGCTGCTGCTCTAATTTCACCAACAAGTCGTTGTTGCATCTCACCCAATCGCACATACAATAGCAGCTCGCCGCCCGCCATTGGGCCAAGCTAAGAGCTAATGACTAGCCAACATCAAGTCGAATACGTTGACGTGTGCCCGGAGCAGCTCGAGTCCAATGCCATGTGCCCGGGGCATCGACTGTGACGGACGAACTTCGTAGTACCTAGTACGCCGCGAGCTTCAAGTGATGGTAATAGAAGGCGGCACGGGGCGGCACGTCACGACGGTGCTCCGGAGGACGGACGAGCGAGGGAGCAGGCTGGCTGCGCTCTGCTCAATCTCTTGAAGCTCCTGACGGTGCTGGTTTGCTCCAGCAACGACCTTGGGCGGTGAATCGGGACAACAAGGCTGGTGACGGCGCATGGCTGCGGTGGTTGATTGGACGGTGGCGGTGATTCGGAAGCAACCCATCGGCGTCGCCTGGTAGATGATGCTCGGCTTGGCATCCCAAAGGTGCAGCAGCGATCGGCTTCGTCTGGTGGAGTGTCCAGGCCGCCGGTAGCAGTGCAACCTAGACCCGCGGGCGGCCATGGCGCACGAGGGGCGCCACTGCCCGGTGCTGCTGCACGCGCCGAGGCTCGAGCTCGCCACCGCTGGGTGGAGCTCGCTGCGCGGAGGCTCAATTCCAGCGCCATCCATCCATTTTCGCCGAAGATTGGGCCGGCGGCGCCCAATCCAGGTGGCGGCGGCGGTCTGACGATGGGAAGAGAAGGGGCGACAGGATGGGGGGCGGACGGGAGTTTTTATTTTTTTGAATCGAAACAGTACGGGTGTAATGGGTACCAATGGTGGGTAAATACCCACCAACTACATGAGGATGTCTGAAAAGGGGGTTTTTGGAGCACCCCTTGAGGTACTCCACCAAAAAAGTGGATCTGACCCCTACTCCACCTTTTTTCTAGAGCCGGAGTTGGTGGAGCTAGATGCGTTTAGCTGCGATTTTTTTAAGTTTGTGAAGTGGAGCAAATTTTCCTAGAGTGGAGTGCTGCCAAACACTCCCTAAGGCCCTGTTTGGCATGACTCCACTCCACAACTCCACCAAAAAATCTAGCCAAACACTCCAGCTCCAAAACTTCATGGAGCAGCCAACTTCATGGAGCTGTAGTGCAAATGGGGGTGGAGTTTTGGAGCACCTCTTTTGCTGCTCCAAAATCCCCTCTTTTGAACCTCATCGTGGAGTTGGTAGGTAATTATCCACCAATGCCACCGATTACACGGAAAAAACGGTTCGTTCATTTTTTTTTCTCCGAGACTCCCCGCGCCCCCATCTCTCCCAAGTACCATTTCCACACGCTCGTCTCCGCCGCGCTAGCACCGCCCATCGCTCCCGCCGCCGGCCACCGTGGCCCCTCCCTCCCGCGCGCTCCTCCTCCACCGCGCTAGCGCCGTCCGTTGCTCCGGCCGCTAGCCGCCGTGGCCCCTCCCTCCCGCGTGTTCCTCCTCCGCTGCACTAGTGCCGCCCGTCGCTCCCGCCGCCGGCCGCCGTGCAGGTCTTCGAACTAGTGACGAGGACATCCCGTCGGAGGAGCCCTCACTGCCGACGTGGAAGATGCCGTGGTAGTTCATCTCGTGGCCGTCGGAGCTCAGGACCAGGATGATGTTCAGCGGCTCCCCCTCCACGCCGTCAGGGCAGTTGGCAAACCCGCCGACGCCCGTAGTCATGAAACGCGCACGAAAATGCTACTCAAACTTTTCACAATGCATACACAGACTGCAGCATTCTGCGTCGCTCCATTTTTAGTTAGTTTGATTGTACATGACTACATGCTGAGGGTGACAATGCACGGTCTCTGCTAAAGCTATATTGCTAAAGTTAAGTTTTACAGGCCAAATTTCAGATTACAGGCTCACAAGCAGCCTCGCTTGAGCGCTGGCTCTGGCCTAGGTGCTGGCCTAGGTCCCTCCCTCACGCCGCCGGTAAAAACTATCCAGTGGAAAAAGAAGATGGGATAGAGAGGATGATAAGTAGGGTCTGAATTGAGGGGCAACAATGGCAATCCACACCGAAATCGGTCTTTTTTAAAGCTGAAAGCACCCATCTAGCCAAACACACCATTTTAGCTTTGGAGTTCTGGAATGGAGCTGGCTCCACCTAAAGTTCTGAAGTGGAGCAGCTCCACCCGAAGTTGGAGTCATGCTTTACAGGACCTAAGTGTCCTTTTGGATTGGTTCATTTCGAGACGGCCGGTGCTTGAGGGCAGAACCAAAGCAACTGAAATACACATAAGAATTTTGAATACTATATCTACTCCTATTAGCGAGGAGTAAACAAATATGAACGAGCGTGACAATTGACACCTCCGTACACATAAACCCACATAAACATGTGTCCGCACGAGGTGATTAAATTAATTCCAGAGCGTGGGCGACTCTTTTTTACGAAACATAATACTCTACGACGCTAACTAAATCTTTGCTCGTTCCTTAGCAACCCCGCGGATCGCATTGAGATCGATTGACATCGACCCTTCGAGGTGTTTACACGCTACTGAATATGAGATGACGAGCTCTCTGGTTTACACGAAGCCGATTGACAAGCCAACCACCCAATGACGAAATCTTATGGTCGCTCGTCGTTTGGCAGGCTGGCTAGTTGGTGTGCACGATCGAAGGGGATACGGGATACTGATCGAGTGGCAGGGGATCTAGGACCCGACTGCCGAGTGGCTCACGGAGATGAAGCCTATATATACACAGGGGCGGATCTAGGACCCGGGCTCGGTGGGCTGCAATCCGGGTCCAGTCCATATACTCCCTTTCCCTTATATGTATACAGTGTTTCCTAATCAGCCCAGGGAATACGATCTCAGCTATAGAAAATAAAGGCACAGGAGGCCAGGTTCCTGGACATCAAAGATGTTGAACGGCTTTGGCTTCTTCCTTGCATACAGTCCAACGTGTTCAGCCCGGGGTATGGGCCAGTTATGGATCCGTCCCTGTATGTATGTATATACGTACGTACGTACGTATGTATATGTATATATATACACATATATACGTATTGCACGTACCTCCTCGATAGATGATGGGCTGGCACGCTGTACACATCGATCGTGTCGTCGGATAAGTCTTCAGTTAGGCTCACCAAAATGACATATTATATCTTGGACGATCACAATTCCTTCATATATATATAATGTAGACATGCATCCATACAGACCACAGAAAATAGGAGAGGGGTAAAGGCTAAAAGTGAACAGATCTGCTTCTACTTAAAACATAGGAGTATTTTCGTGCTAGCTACTCAAAACATTTGTTGTCCCTGCCGTGCCGTACCACCCACCATGCTGTGCCAGTACGTTCAGCACGTTCGTGCTGTGCCAGTGTGCCCAAACAGTTCCAAGTCATGTCGTGGTCTGAAACATGTCAAAAAGACCAAAAGGTCGCGCGGCAAGGGGCCTGAAATGGAACAAAGGCCGTCGGCCGGGTCCCATGTGCACTGCTCCAATTCCACGGCCCGATAGAGAATAGTGTTGGCCAGCTATTGGCAGGTCGGTCTTTATACAGTATTTGAGGATGATGTACTTGGCCGCCAAGGCATAGGGCTGCTGATGTTTAACCCTTGTCCCATCGAATATTCGAATCCTAATTAGAAGAATTAAATATAAATTAATTATAAAACTAATTGTAAAAGTCCTGAGCTAATTGCCGAGACGAATCTATTGAGCCTAGTTATTCATCATTAGCAAATGATTACCGTAGCAACACATTATCAAATCATGGACTAATTAGGTTTAATATATTTATCTCGCGAATTAACCCCATCTGTGCAATTAGTTTTGTAATTAGCCTGTATCGAAATATCATAATAGAAGCTAAAGTTTAACTCTGGAAGCCAAACAGGCTCTAACACAGAAGCTTGCGAACTTCGCTTGGCACTTCTTCGGTGGCGTATTTCGTTTAAGTTATGACGAGTAAATTTTATTTACCATATAATAACTTAGCATTTAAGTTTAAATTAATCAACAACTAGTAAAATATTCAATATAATATAATATAATATAATTTGATAGGTGGGTAATTTAATATAATATAATTTGATAGGTGGGTGCAGATTGTTACACCAAATGCTCAATTTTCCCACTATTGATCAGATTCGTTCGGACGAATGCGTCCGCGTGCATGCTGCATGCATGGATAAAAAAGGCCGGATGAAGGTGCGCGTCGCTACCCGCCGTTTTCTTTCCAATAGTGGGTGTCTGGGTGACGCATGTACATGTTCTCTCCCTTTCAACCTTTTTCGCTACGCTAATAGAGTCTTGATATCGTAAACTTCCTTTTCCTTTGCCCACGGTGAGATTAGCCACCGCCCCGCCTGCCGCGGCGATGTGCCTGCGCAGAGAGAGCCTGCTTCGGCTAACGGCGGCCGTGTGGCTCCTCCATGCGGTGCGGTCGCTGGCCGTGTCGCGTCGGGCCACTCGGCCCCGGCGGCATGCGACACCGACCGTGAGGTTTTATCCCGTCCTCCCACGCTTGCGCTCGAGGAGTCGTCCCCCGGCGGGGCCCGGGCGCGGGACGGCGCGGCCCGGGCAGGCCTTTCAACCCCAGGCAGGAGGTGTCGTCCGACTTGTTGTCTGGGCTACTCGTGCTGTTGCTCCGCTTTGACGATATGGGCCGAATGACGGGTGTTCCACGTCCGTCGATCGTCGTCGGTGGACGCTGACGATGCATGAGCCAAACCGGTCACACCCCGTCAGTCTTTCTTTGACCAGTGACTGACAAGGATCTTGATGTGGTACTACCAATAATTGATCGCCGCGCTGCTTGGCCGCCAAGGCACCGGCCGACGCGCCCGCACTCGCCGGTAACGAGCTGGGAGGCACGTTCGCGGCAGGCAGGGCATGTTTGGATGCAACCCCGAATGATTTGCCTCGGATTATATACTGCCTGCAAGTTGCCTGCGAACGTGTCTCATTTTGCCTGACCAGGCAGGTGGTAGAGTGAACTGTTTGGTTGGAACCTGGAGTAAGCATTGAGTAATGACACTAAGGGGGTGTTTGGATAACCCGTGCTAAAGTTTAGCACCTGTCACATCGGATGTTTGGATACTAATTAGAAGTATTAAACATAGAAGTATTAAATATAGACTAATTACAAAACTAATTACATAGATGGAGTATAATTCGCGAGACGAATCTATTAAGCCTAATTAGTCCATGATTTGACAATGTGGTGCTACAGTAACCATTTGCTAATGATGGATTAATTAGGCTTAATAGATTCGTCTCGTGAATTAGCACAGGGGTTCTGCAATTAGTTTTGTAATTAGCTCATGTTTAATTCTTCTAATTAGCATCCGAACATCCGATGTGACACTGCTAAAGTTTAACACCTAGTATCCAAACACCCCCTAATAAAAGCTCAGGCAGCAACTAGCAACGCGCAGGCACTCGTTTTTGGTGGCCTGGTGGAGGGAGCAGCTGCCTGGTGCACAAGAATCGAGAAATAAGCTCAGGCAGTAGGTAGAAAGGCCTGGTGGAGGAAGCAACTGCCTGCTATAGGCAGCTATCCAGGACTCAAACCAAACATATCATAGGCAGAGCACAGGTAACGATCTACCCAGGCAAAATAGGCTGCGGGCTGCAACCAAACATTCCCGCAGGGCGAGGTCGATTTGGGTTGCGAAATGGCGATCGTCGAGTTTCGTGGAACCTGCCTCGCGTGCTGCTTTTTGGCGCTACATGTGTATCTGGCACGTATGCTTCCTTTACGGCCTGTTTGGCAACCACCTATTAAAGTTTAACACCCGTCACATCGGATGTTTGGATGCTAATTAGGAGTATTAAATATAGGCTAATTATAAAATTAATTGCACAGATGGAGTATAATTCGCGAGACGAATCTATTAAGCCTAATTAGTCCATGATTTGACAATGTGGTGCTACAGTAACCATTTGCTAATGATGGATTAATTAGGCTTAATAGATTTATCTCGCGAATTAACACAGGGTTCTGCAATTAGTTTTATAATTAGCTCATGTTTAGTTCTCCTAATTAGCATCCGAACATCCGATGTGACACTGTTAAAATTTAACACCTCGTATCCAAACACCCCCTTAAACTATTATTGCTCCCACTGAGCTCCACGCTGACGTACCCGATCGGCGTCCATTCCGTGCGGCCCGGCTAGACAGCAACGTAGGGCGAAGAGAATTGGGGGCCAAGGAACCGCTGCAAGTGGAAAATAAAGGCCCGCACTGTGCGTGTTTGAAGTCCAACAGAGAGCTAGCGAGTCTTTCCACTGTTGCTGCACATGCTCGTTTTCTCTCAGCCTAGTAAGCAGCACCTCTTTATTCTAAGGAGGTGTTTGGATGCTAAACTTTAGTAGTGTCACATCGGATAATCGGATGCTAATTAGGAGGACTAAACATGAGCTGATTATAAAACTAATTGCAGAATCCCTGGGCTAATTCGCGAGACGAATCTATTAAACCTAATTAATCCATCATTAGCAAATGGTTACTGTAGCACCACATTTTCAAATCATGAACTAATTAGGCTTAATAGATTTGTCTGGCGAATTAGACTCCATCTGTGCAATTAGTTTTGTAATTAGTCTATATTTAATACTTCTAATTAGTATTTCTAATTAGTATCCAAACATTCGATGCGACGGGTGATAAACTTTAGCGGGTGGTATCCAAACACCCCCTAAGTTTGCCGAACAGCCAATCTGATGTATCAACTTTTGTTTTACGCTCCCTCGATTATTAAATCGGTAAATCTAGTCCTCAAATTCTTTTAATTGGGCTCATCTGTCCTGTGTGCCGTTCCATGCATGTTGGCAAGTTTAGTTAGCAATTGGTGTCGTGAAGTGAGTCTAGAGACACGGATATTACGCCTCCGATTTCTTCCTTCGCATCCGATGTATTGTAAACGCAGAAAGCGAAATGTTTTGTAGTTGCAGCGAGTCGATCGAGCGTGAATGCGTGATAGATGGAGGAGATGTTAAGTGGTCCGAGTATAAGACGTACCTTTGCAAGCCATTGTGGCAAGCACCAGACACTAGTAGCAATGCAGAAAGCCAAATGTTTTGTGGCAAGCAGCAATGCAGCATCTACGGCCAATCCGAACGACTCCGTGGGACGCTCTGCGAATCCGAACGGAACCGTGCAACTCCGTGGGACGGTTGGTGCCGGCGGTCGGGGCGGGCGCAGCGGCCGAAATAAAGGGCATGTTTGGATGTAGGCTGCTAAAGTTTAGCACTTGTCATATCGAATCTTTGGATGCTAATTAGAAATATTAAATATAGTCTAATTATAAAACTAATTGTACAGATGGAGTCTAATTCGCGAGACGAATCTATTAAATCTAATTAGTCCATATTTTGACAATATGGTGCTATAGTAACCATTTGCTAACGATGGATTAATTAGGCTTAATAGATTCGTCTCACGAATTAGCATAGGGTTATGCAATTAGTTTTATAATTAACTTATATTTAATCCTTGTAATTATCATCCGAACATCCGATGTGATACTACTAAACTTTATCACTTTATCCGAACACCCCGAACTCTCGCTCGGCTCCCCCAGACCCCCACTCGCTCAGCTTCTTGTTCGTCGAGGAGACTAATATGGGCTCGTCGATTGGTCTCCTTTTTCTTCCGGGCCAATCTGTAAAGTCTTTGGGCTACACAATCCAGGTGTCCCCGTTGTTTGGACCAGTCGTGCTGCTGTTCCGCTTTCATGATCTGGGCCAAAATGCGCATGCCCGCCAGAGGAGAAAAAAAGGAGCTAAGCGCTGACGGCTGTTCCAGATCAGCGTACACTGCGGAGTGATGATTCTTGCAGCGCCTGATGAGAAAAAGGCTCACAAGTGATGCCTCTGGTTTTGTAACAAGTATACAGACTAAAATGTACTTCGACACCACAATGAGTCAGAACTCAGAAGAACTGTCTTAATACGGATGCTAATCCTTTTATATTGGTAAAGGATCAAGGTGTCGGTCGAGAATAAGGGAATTATAGTAACTTTTTCAATTTCAAGGTCAGCCAATTTTGATCGGTAGGGTATGGTAAATTTGCTTCTATTCAAAGAGGTGAATGCAGGATACGATCTTTGACCTCTTGTCTACTTAAAAAAAATTATACAAATATTTATTTTTCCCGGACTTGTCTTCGTATATCTTTCCACATTTACACTTAAATTTTTTTAATAAGACCAACGGTAAAAGTTGCTATCAAATGTCAACTGCGACAAACATTCAAAAAGGAGGAAGTACTTTTTGTTAAAAACAAGTAACGGTGCCCGCCCTTGTCTGCGCCTCCACCGGCTACAGGCCGTTGCACACAGCACACGTCGACGCAAAACAGTCTGTGGGACGGTGACGGCGGCCACGCGGCGACGTTGAGTGCCCGCCTGCCCGTAACCCAATCCAACAGCTCACACCCACCCCACCTCCCATCCGACGGCGCAGAACGCCTCACAGCTCGCCGCGCTAGCTCCCGCGACGCGTGTGGGGGACGGCACGACGGCGACCACAGCACGAGTAGCAGCCCGTCGGGTACACTCTCACCACCAGCTAACGCGCACTCGCACCGCCACCGGGATGCGTGCTGCGTAAGGAGCGAGCAGGAGAGGGGGGAGGCGGGCTGCGGCGGCGGCGGCGCGGTGAGGCTTGGCGCGGCGATGGCGGCGAACAGGGGGATGGTGGCTGGCTCCCGCGACGGGGTCGTCACGATCCGGCACGACGGCGACGGCGGCGCCACGGTGCGTTCCTTCCGCTGCGCTTCTCTGCTCTGCTCTGCGCCGGGCGGATTGAGTCGGCTCCGCGTCGGATTGGCTGGCCGTGCGGTCGTTGTGCGGGATGCCTAGGTATTATTGCGTTCCCGTGGGGGATTTCGTTGAGGCGTGCTGGTCGAGTGAGGAGTCGATTGGTTGCAGTCTTCGTCTCGCCGCCAGCGCGCGGTGGCGCCGTGGAGAAATGAGGAAGGGATTGAGCTCAAATGGATTGTCAGATGGTGGTGAAATTTGAGGTTTAGCGCGTTGCGGACTCGCTTTTTTTTTTATTGGGGGTTTATCATCTGAACCTCGTAGGACAGTTCGAATCCTGATATTAAGCTATTTTAAGCTGCTGACGCGTCGAGCCTTTGGTCTTCACTAATGTATCCTACTTCTCCTAACTCTATCCTTCTATCTAGTTCCGGCTATGAATGGGGCGATTTGTAGTGTCTTGTGGGGATATAGGATTTTTCTAATAATACTTTTGATTGGGTTTGTTTGTTGTCACAGTCTCACTTATGTTAACGTTGGTGGTGCAGGCTAAGCAATTGAAAAATGCGAACGAACAAATATGTCAAATCTGTGGTGACACCGTGGGGCTCTCAGCTACGGGCGATGTCTTTGTCGCCTGCAACGAATGCGCCTTTCCGGTTTGTCGGCCATGCTATGAATATGAGCGCAAGGAGGGGAATCAGTGCTGTCCTCAGTGCAAGACTAGATACAAGCGGCACAAAGGTCTGTTCATTGTGGAACTTACTGATCCGCTCCACAAGTTCAAACTGCTGGATGCATTTTGTTACTTGATCTTGCAAACATCTGTTTATATAGAAAAATGAACTTTATCCATTGTTATCCTGGGGTCTTATAATATTTGTTTGTCTTCAAATTTAGGGAGCCCTCGAGTTCCGGGAGATGACGAGGAGGATGAAGTTGATGATTTGGATAACGAATTCAACTATACGCAAGGCAATGGCAAAGGTCCTCAATGGCAGCTGCAGGGACAAGGCGAAGATGTTGATATCTCTTCGTCTTCTCGACATGAACCGCATCATAGGATTCCGTGTCTGACAAGTGGGCAGCAGGTATAACATATATATGGCCACTATACAATGCCAGTCATATCCTTGCAGAGCTTTTGGTCCTGTATCATTATCAATTAATTCCTACTGCAAAAGATTCTTCTTCTGCTTATTAGCCTTGTAGCTTGAAGCTTGAATGGAGCTAGTCCAGTGTTGTTGGTTACAACCTGATTTTAGATGATTAAGTGTTGTAAAAATGCATTCTAGGCTGTGCATGAGGCCCTATAGAAGCAATTGGCAGCCGGTTGTCCTTACCTGGTACTGTATAACAATAGTTAGGCTGGGCAAATACTGGATGCCAGTTTTGAGGCCTACATCCCCTTTTTTTTTATAAGGGTCCCTTGACCCAGTCTTATTTGGAGGTTTTTGTAGGAGGCGGGGTTCGAGCCCTGCCTGGCTGACTCCTCCCTTGGAGCCTTGACCACCTGCACTACAGGCATTTCCCTTTGACTAAGTAACCTACATGTCATTTGAAAATGACAAAACTATATGCTCCAACTTATAGTGCATTTTTTTGACATAATTCCAATAAGTTAGTCATTTTGTTGAACTTGGATGCTGCTTTGTTGTGCACTGAAACTTTGACACATATCTTCAGATTTCTGGAGATATCCCTGATGCTTCTCCCGATCGCCATTCTATTCGCAGCCCAACTCCAAGCTATGTTGATCCAAGCATTCCAGGTATGCTAACGTGCTATATATTCTTGTATTGGAAACATGTTCCTATGCATAGTTAACGAAATGCATTTATTCATTGTCATGATAACAGTACCTGTGAGGATTGTGGACCCCTCGAAGGACTTGAATTCTTACGGTGTTGGAAGTGTTGACTGGAAAGAAAGAGTCGAGAGCTGGAGAGTTAAACAGGAGAAAAATATGATACAGGTGACTCATAAGTATGCAGCGGAAGGAAAAGGGGATATTGAAGGAACTGGATCAAATGGTGAAGATCTGCAAATGTATGATCCTTACAACTTCACATACATCTGCTCTACATTGCACCTGGCATCTATACTCTTATTTTACAATTTGAGTTGTGCATCTGAGCAGTGACTACAGCATGCCAGATGAGTTTTTGGCCACAATATCACAAAATCTTCTCTTTCTGTAATAAATCATCCATTAGTTTTAATTTAGAGGCCAGTATGTTCTTAGTTTTTCTGTGTATTAATAATTACGTATGCCTATTTAGCTTCACTGTCAGAACTGACTAGAATTTCATGGTGTTCTTGCCACTATTTTTTGTTTTGAAAGTGTACTGCAAATCTGTGCTTCCTTTGTGTACTTATGCATGCTTAGCTTAGCTTTCTAGCTGATTTGAATGTAAGATAGTCTTGCCACTATTGTTTTGTAATAATGTGATTGCTCACTGTTGGTCCTGTTTCAGCTAATGTTGCCAAGTTACTCACATTAATTTCTCTTCTGCAGGGCTGATGATGCGCGGCTACCTCTAAGTCGCATAGTGCCTATATCTCCTAATGAGCTTAACCTTTACCGAACAGTGATCGTTCTCCGCCTTATCATCCTTTGCTTCTTCTTCCAGTATCGTATAACTCATCCAGTATGGGATGCTTATGGATTATGGCTTGTATCTGTTATCTGTGAAGTTTGGTTTGCCTTGTCTTGGCTTCTAGATCAGTTCCCAAAGTGGTATCCTATCAACCGTGAAACTTACCTGGATAGACTTGCATTGAGGCAAGTTGCACTTGATGTTTTTCTACAGGATGTTGGTAATGCATCACTTATTATCTTTAGGTGCCCTTATGTTTCACACTGAGATTTCTGATTCAACTTTGCAGATATGATAGAGAGGGTGAGCCATCGCAGTTGGCTCCAATTGATGTCTTTGTCAGTACTGTGGACCCACTTAAGGAACCTCCTCTAATTACTGCCAACACTGTCCTGTCCATTCTTGCCGTGGATTACCCTGTTGACAAAGTATCATGCTATGTTTCTGATGATGGTTCAGCTATGTTAACTTTTGAAGCACTATCAGAAACTGCAGAGTTCGCTAGGAAATGGGTTCCCTTTTGCAAGAAACACAACATTGAACCTAGGGCTCCAGAGTTTTATTTTGCTCAAAAGATAGACTACCTAAAGGACAAGATACAACCTTCTTTTGTCAAAGAAAGGCGGGCTATGAAGGTAAGATAAGGTTGCAAATAGTCAGATTACTTATTCTAAAGAACTTGTGTTGGGAGATTTTGACACCTTGAGTTGTTCTCCGACAGAGGGAGTATGAAGAGTTCAAAGTACGGATCAATGCCCTTGTAGCGAAAGCACAAAAAATACCTGAAGAGGGCTGGACCATGGCTGATGGCACTCCTTGGCCTGGGAATAACCCAAGAGATCATCCAGGAATGATCCAGGTATACTTTTAAATAACTTCTGAAATGGACGTTCTGTGAGGTTTAGTTTGTTAGATCTTATCCTTATGTATTACTCTTCTTCTTCTTTTTATCTTAGGTATTCTTGGGGCACAGTGGTGGCCTTGACACTGATGGAAATGAGTTGCCACGGCTCGTTTATGTTTCTCGTGAAAAGAGGCCAGGCTTTCAGCATCACAAGAAGGCTGGTGCCATGAATGCTTTGGTATATGTTCGCATGATTTTCAGCTCACGAATGTCAATTTGGTTTGTCCATCTCTTTATGATCTAACTCTTTACTAATGAACAGATTCGTGTATCAGCTGTGCTGACAAATGGTGCTTATCTTCTTAATGTGGATTGTGATCACTACTTCAATAGCAGCAAAGCTCTTAGAGAAGCTATGTGCTTCATGATGGATCCAGCACTAGGAAGGAAAACTTGCTACGTCCAGTTTCCGCAAAGATTTGATGGTATAGACTTGCATGATCGATATGCGAACCGAAACATTGTCTTCTTTGATGTAAGTATTGGTAGTTGCTTTATTAACCCAATTTGCAAGTACTTCATGTTTCTTACATGGTTTCCACTCTGCAGATTAATATGAAGGGTTTAGATGGCATTCAAGGACCAGTTTATGTGGGAACAGGATGCTGTTTCAATAGGCAGGCCTTGTACGGCTATGATCCTGTATTGACAGAAGCTGATCTGGAGCCTAACATTATCATTAAAAGTTGCTGTGGTGGCAGAAAGAGGAAGGACAAGAGCTATATTGATTCCAAAAACCGTGCTATGAAGAGAACAGAATCTTCAGCTCCTATCTTCAACATGGAAGATATAGAAGAGGGATTTGAAGGTCTGCTGTTGTTGTTATACGTTTAATCTTGCTTATTGAAATGCAATTCTAGTCGATACTAAAGTTCTTGTCATGCTAAAGTATGTTAGCTTGTACTAATGTGTACTGTGAACTCCCTCCAGGTTATGAGGATGAAAGATCACTGCTTATGTCCCAGAAGAGCTTGGAGAAACGCTTTGGCCAGTCCCCAATTTTTATTGCATCCACCTTTATGACTCAAGGTGGCATACCACCTTCAACAAACCCAGCTTCCCTGCTAAAGGAGGCTATCCACGTCATTAGTTGTGGATATGAGGACAAGACAGAATGGGGGAAAGAGGTCAGTGAGGAAGACAGAGTTCCTTTATTGCCCTTCAGATAGTACTTTGTTTTTTCCAGTTATTTGTTACATACAATAGAGTTCACATGCCAACAAATTTACTACAACCATGATTTAAAAAAAAACTTTGACCTTGTATTCTTCCAGATCGGATGGATATATGGCTCTGTTACCGAGGATATTTTAACTGGGTTCAAGATGCATGCAAGAGGTTGGATATCCATCTACTGCATGCCACTCCGACCTTGCTTCAAGGGTTCTGCTCCAATTAACCTTTCTGATCGTCTCAACCAAGTTTTACGTTGGGCTCTTGGTTCAGTTGAAATTCTTCTCAGCAGACACTGTCCTATCTGGTATGGTTACAATGGAAGGCTAAAGCTTCTGGAGAGGCTGGCATATATCAACACCATTGTTTACCCAATCACATCCATCCCACTCATAGCCTACTGCGTCCTTCCTGCTATCTGTCTACTCACCAACAAATTCATTATTCCTGAGGTAAGTTGGCCAGAATCCTTTAAGTCCCCCTGTTCCAATGCCTTGCAGCTATCTACTTTGTGCTGTTGAAATTATTGGTTCCAGTCAAACATTGTCTTGTAGGCAAAGTATCATGATACTGAAACTAAGTAGCACATCACAAAACTAATCTTCTCGGTTATGTTTGCTTGTGGGTGTTTCTTTTTGACCTTTCAAGATTAGCTTGTTATGTTATTGAGGGATGCATACTGTTTTCCTTTTTTACTTTTAGTTACGGTTTTCCTTCATGGTTGAGGACTTGTTGGGAAGAGTTTGGAGCCCATCATGTGTTCATGGGCTAAAGCTTTTGTTTTCTTGCATCGCATGCATAATTATCTCTCACATTGTTGTATGATGATAGTTGTTGAGACTACCATTTCCAAATGCAATCAATAATCGATACATATCAGTGCACAGTAACATAACGAGGCAATTTGTATTGCAATTTTCTGGTCCAGGCCTCCATGTAGTATTCACCATATCGGTAATTAAACAGGGAAATTTCTTGCATCAAGTTTGTTCTCTGACAAGCCTTTCCTAATAGATTACATACATTTCTCCTGTACTTTGCAGATTAGCAATTATGCTGGGATGTTCTTCATTCTGCTTTTTGCCTCCATCTTTGCCACCGGTATTCTGGAGCTTCGATGGAGTGGTGTCGGTATTGAGGACTGGTGGAGAAATGAGCAGTTTTGGGTCATTGGTGGCACCTCTGCACATCTCTTTGCCGTATTCCAAGGTCTACTAAAAGTGTTGGCAGGGATTGACACAAACTTCACAGTTACGTCAAAGGCGACCGACGAAGAGGGTGATTTTTCTGAGCTATATGTGTTCAAGTGGACAAGCCTTCTAATCCCCCCAACCACCGTGCTCGTGATCAACCTGGTGGGCATAGTAGCAGGAGTATCATACGCTATCAACAGTGGCTACCAATCCTGGGGTCCGCTTTTCGGGAAGCTTTTCTTCTCAATATGGGTGATCCTCCATCTCTACCCTTTCCTGAAGGGTCTCATGGGGAAACAGAACCGCACACCAACCATCGTCATCGTCTGGTCCATCCTGCTCGCCTCCATCTTCTCCCTTCTGTGGGTGAAGATCGATCCTTTCATATCGCCTACCCAGAAAGCTCTTTCTCGGGGGCAATGCGGGGTAAACTGCTGATCTGATCTGAACTGCCCGCTGGGGACTGTAAACATGGCACAGCCCCAATCAAAGCTCTGCCCCACTTCGTGTAAATACCTGAGGAGGCTAGGCAAGATTTTGTGGTAGATGGAGATGAAGATGCGTCGTCCAAGTTATCCCTAGCTTATTCGGTGACTCTACTGCAGTGGGCATCATAAAAACTGTAAACTTATGTCGTGTTACTTGTTTGTTGCTTAGTAGTGGTACCAACATTTGCCTGGCGAGAACTCCGTTACTACGTTCTCCCTGTGGGCTCCTGTGATGCTATTTAGGTACTTTGACTGCTAAACTATATTGTCCAGTCGAGAACTCTGTAACTGCGTAGAGTGTATCTCTGTACTGTGTACTCTGTAATCTCTGTAGTATATGCATCCTGTTTGCTGAAGTCGTGCAAGATTCCTACATGTTGTTTGTTGCTGGGCTGCTGGCTGCTGTGTCCTGGTTGAAAGTAAGGAATGACAATTGACATGTCTCGGTTGAGATTTGTGAAGAAGTCATGTGTGACGGCACTGGTTTAGAGATGAGCACATCTGTTCACGGGCTCCGATGATCTGATTGCTGCTCCGGTGAAGGAGTCTAGTAGGGTGACGTGAACCCGTTCGGGATGTTACTCGTACGCTCGGCCTTGTTCTGAAACGCTGACCACGCTAATAGCAGATGACCAAAGAAGCATTTCAGTTCAGCTTCAGCAGTGCAGCGTTGACACAGCATTTTTTAAAGTTAAAAAAAAGGCGCAGCATTTTCCCCTCGCCCTTCACATGCAGTAGTACTACAATACAGAGGTCTGAAGTATGGGAACAGTTGCTTGATACTCTCTCACGAACAAAGGAAAAATTCTACATAACCCCCTCACCGCAGACATATAAAACCAGATATTCTATCCCCTCACCCCCTCACCTATTGCAAGCAGACTACATAATCTCCCAACCTATAAAACCAGATATTCTATCCCCTCACGTTCGCAAAACCGTTCAAATAACCCCCCTCAAGTGGTATTGCATAGTTGCATAGCGGTTTTGCCATGTGAGTGTGGTGAGATGGATTGAACTGCTAATGTGGATTGCCTAACAAATGGGTTCCGCTTGTAAGTCTGCCCGGGTGGCGACGGTGTTGATTGCTAAGTGGGCTGGTTCATGGATGGTGATGGCTTCTACGCGGCTGGCTCGCACAGCAACTGGTGCACGATGGTCAGCGAGCGTTGCACAGGAAGGGGAGGGAGCGACCTGGAGCTTCCATTTGCAGGCTCTTATCAGTGCCCATCGAGCCGCGACAGAGGTGCGGAGTCATCAAAGTGCGAGGAGGAGGATGGTGGGGCTGCTCGGCGCGGGGCATGGAGCGGGATAGGACGAGGCACAACGCATGCTGCTCCACGAGACTGCTTGGCTCGGGCCATGAGCAGGCAAGGCAGGTAGATGGAAGTGCATTGCTAGGGGTCACGAAGCAAACAACGGTAGGGCAACAAGTCAATAACTAGCTTATGCCGTTGGTGAAGAAACAAAGGTTAGGTGTTAAACACCTGATAATACATTAGGGCAGTCCCAATGGATGATTTCCAGAAGCAGTTTTCAAGAGAAGAGAGTAATTAATGTTCAATAGAAACTATGAGTCAATAGAAACTATTTCTCCCAACTCATAGTTTCTACAACAGTGTCCATACAAGGATAAATTAAATGCAACATAAAAAGGGAGAAGATCATCTGTGGCTATCAGCCATGGCGCGAGAGAGGAATTGGGGCGGCGGCGGCGTACGGGATCCGGCAAGAAACTATTGGAGTCTCCCCAATGGCGTTTCGGTGGTTTCGTGGTGTCTCGAAGCTTGCACTTATTCCTTGAGAAGGAAATAGTTTCTCTCTTTTGTGCTCTCACTCCTCATTAACTGCTTTGCTACGTAAGCAAAAAGCCTCAAGGTAATTAATAGACATAGAAACCACCGTAAATACTCCATCGGACTGCCCTTAAAGAAGCAGCGGTATTACAGAAAGGTCCTCAAAGAGGACCGGAATACAAACCAGCCCCAAACGGCCGGATGGACACAAACGCACACACGCGTCGTTGAGACTGACCCCAAGAGGGCCACGCGTCCAGGCTGCAGGTCTTCGCCGCCGCCGTCGAGGAGCACACCGGCGAGGGCCACCAGAGGCGCCGGCGTCACAAAGGACCCTTGAAGGCGCTTGGGACCGGTGCGGAGAAGCCTCACAGAGGCTTAGGTTGGATGTAGAGGGCGGAGTTGAAGAGCGTCGCCGGCGACCCAAAGGTGAAGATGAAAACGGCGCCGACGGAGTAGAAGACGACCTCTGCAGAGCCGATGGTGGTGAG
This sequence comes from Setaria italica, assembly GCF_000263155.2. Classification (NCBI taxonomy): domain Eukaryota; kingdom Viridiplantae; phylum Streptophyta; class Magnoliopsida; order Poales; family Poaceae; genus Setaria; species Setaria italica. The sequence continues at coordinate 10,248,511 of NC_028454.1, read as the reverse complement.
CGGCTCAACCAGGGAGGAAAACCTGCAAGGGGCAAGCAAAAGAGGAGCACACCGCTGCAACGGAACGGGCGGAGGCGAGGGTGGAGGGGGCGGAGACGGACACCTCCCCCGCAGATCCAGCGAAGCCCAAACAACGAGGACTCTCAGATCCGCAAGACGGAAAACCAAATCCAAGGGTAGACTCGCCGGAACTGCAGCAGGGATGGAGGGGAGCGGGAGCAAATCCAAGCGGAAGAGGGCGGAGGAGGAGGGAGAGGGATCTGCTCTGGTGGGAAGGAGAGGGGGATTTATTTTATTCGGCCTCACCTTGATACTGCAGCAGCTAACAGTGGCGGCGACAACAAGAACGCCGGCGACGACGGCGCCCGCAACAACAGCAGCAAGGACAGTTTCCGGTACGACGGCCGGCACCCATCCGGGCAACACGAAGGAAAACTACTGCTAATATACACAGGAAAATATCAGGTTCAATTTGTAACATGGCAAGCCACGCGCGAGGCTACCAGAGCAAGTGAGCCCGCTCTGCTCCGACCCATGCTCGTCGTAGCCGCTTCGTCCCGGCCCTCGCCAGCCGCGACGCCGGAGGTGCAGACCATGGTGACACTAGGAGTCCAGCGCCGGGTGCGCGCTGCCTGCGAGGGTCGCATATGCAGACGACCATCGCGTCGCCCGCGGTCCGCGGACGCTCGAGCAGCGGCGGCATAGCATACGTCTCGGCAGGAGATGCTGGCGTGGCCACGGATGCAGTGGAGACGCAGAGATTATGGGAGACGCGACGGACGTTAGGAAGTGGATGAGGCAAGGTTCCTTTCCTGCACCTGCAGCCGGTCCACATCAACATCTTAGTCCACCTCAGCGCGCCTGCGTGGAAAACCCACTATGCGATACCACCTCAGGAGCCGAACTAGAAGCTAGAGCGCCGCCTCCATCTTCGATGTTGAGCGGCGGAGCCGTACGAACGGTGCCTGGTTGCCGGGGGGAGGAGGCGGCCACGCAGGGACGCGCCCATGTGACTCGATGCCCTCCGTCGCTTCGTTCCGGCGTCCGTCCACAAGCGCCGGCAGTGCACGCTACGACTGTGTCAGCAGCGCCCGTTCCCCCATCGAGGACGGCGGCGGCGACCATGACGCCTGGGGCGACGTCGGTGCCGCCGTAAGTACCAAGGCGCCGTTCGGCACCTGCCGGAGTTCAGCGGATCCGCCCGCCGACATCGACGCCGAAATCCCTAACCCTAACAGTGGATTGCCCGTGTTCTTAGGTACCGGCCAATCCACCGCGGCGAATCATCGGCGACCGCGCCGCCGTCGGCGGTGGTGGCAAGCGGCGAATCGGAGCCCATCGTTGGGGGAGAAGCGTGCAACGGATCGAGCAAAGGCAGCGCCGTGGATGGGAAAACAGCAAGTAGTTGCTCTGGCCCAAGGAAGAGGGGGGTGAAGAGGTGATGTGGATACTTCCCTGGCTGTACTGCTTGCACGATTGAGCGGTGTTTGTCTTAGGAGCCTTGCACGATTAATTGGTGATTGATTTGTTCCGATTCATGAGTAAACAGATAGGATGTGTGAATGTTTGGATTTGAACGTAGGAAGAACCATGGGGAATAGGATAGGCAGGTGGTCAATTAAGATGATGCGACTGTTGAAATATATTGTAAAGGTTTGATGTTGAAAGTTGAAAGTTAATGAAGGTGGTTAAATCTGCATAGTTAGAGCGAGTAATTGGTTGAGGTTTGAAAAACGTGTGACATTTTGTTATTGGCCAGGGACATCTGCCTAGTTTTGACCGAAGTTTTAGAAACCCACAGAAAAATTTTGGTTTCCATTTTTCTGTGTTAAGTAAGCATGTGAATTTTCCTTGGATAGCTTAAACCGATTGGAAAATGAACATGCTTGCTTGTGTAGAATACATTTGTTTCTTCAAAACATTAGCAGGGCTGATTGTTATGGCTGGGCGTGTTTGGACTTTGGAGGCAACACAGCTGCATTCAAACAATAAAATGGACATCGCAAGTCGTTATTTGCTTACATAGCTAAAAGATTGCAGTTCATCATGATGACTTTGGATGTATCTTCGTTTAATTGTTATTCTCATTGTCATCTCATAAATTCAAGTATATGACTTTGTCCTGAACAGGGATTTTTTTCTAGCTGTTACTGTGATGGATGAATTAGTTTCTATTTTAACTATGGCTTACGGTTTATTAAAGCAGAAGTTGGAAGGATGGTGTTGGAGCAGATTCGAGGGCATTCGTCCCTGGACGCATTAGCCCCTTGGAGGAAGCACTACGGTGTTATGGCGACAGAGGGGCTGGTCCAATTATTGCTCCACGTGCAGGGCTTGAATTTGATTCATGTGAGGAGGCATTTGATTATTACAATCTGTACTCATGGGAGATGGGATTTGGGATTCGTTATTCATCCAGTCAAAGTTACAAGAAGCGTGGTGAAATTTATCGCAACATGGTGTCATTTGTGTGTGTATGTGGCGTAAGTTCCTTAACTTTTGCATCCTTGAAAATAATATAATCATCTGTGGTCACATGTGCTAATTGAAAATTGAGGTGAAATAGTTGATGCGAACTATTTCTCTCATTTGCAGGGAACACCAGATGCAGGATCAAAAAAATCAATCAAACAGGGGTGCCCGGCGTTTGTGCGGTTGCTGCGAACGGATGATGATGGATGGTATATCAAAGAATTTGTTGCAGACCACAATCACAAAATGTCAGAGACATGTGCTGAAATAAGTTGCTGGAAATCACACCGGCAGATTGATCCCCACACAAAAGAACTAGTAAAGAATTTAAGGGCGAACAATGTCAGTTTGACGGAGGTGTCCTGCATCCTTTCCAGTTTTTTTGGCAACAATAACGCATCCGCAGTTACAAAAAGAGCATTGCGTAGCCTGACTGTTCAGAATAACAGTGAGAAAGTAGAAGGTGATGTCCATCAAACCATTGAAAACGATGTCCAGATTAACAGAGAGGCAGAAGACGATGTCCAAAAGACCATTGAAGTATTCAACCGGTTGCATGAAGAGGATGAAGGATTTGCAAATGTAGTTGATTTAGATGAGGGTGGAAAGATCAAGACAATGATGTGGACCAACGGAAAGAGCAGGCATGATTACCTTTGTTTTGGGGATGCTATCACATTTGACACCACGTACAGGACAAATAAGTATAACATACCCGTTGGATTATTTGTTGGGGTTAACAACCACTTCCAATCTGTTATATTTGCTGGTGTGTTAATGCTAGATGAGAGCATCAAGAGTTTTGAGTGGGTTTTCACACTGTTGAGTGGTGTATGGCTTAACCGCTTAGGAGCTTTGCACGATTAATTGGTGATGGTCCGATTCGTAGACAGGATGCGTTAATGTTTGTGGATTTAAATGTAGGAAGATGACAAACCATGGGGAATAGGATAGGCAGGGTAGATGGTCATTTAAGATGATGCAACTGTTGTTGAAATATATTGTGGCGGGTTCATGTTGAAACTTGAGAGTTAATGGAGTTGGTTAAATCTGCATAGTTAGAGCGAGTAAAGTTTGGGGAGGTTTGAAAAACCTGTGACATTTTGTTATTGCCCGGGGACATCTGCCTAGTTTTGACTGGAGTCTTAGAAACCCACAGAAAGATTTTGGTTATCATTTTTTCTATGTTAAGCATGTGAATTTTCCTTGGATAACTTAAACTGATTGGAAATGAACATGCTTGCTTGTTTAGAATATGTTTATTTCTTCAAAACATTAGCAGGGCTGATTGTTATGGCTGGATGTGTTGAGACTTTGGAGGCAATGCAGTTGCATTCAAACAATTAAACAGGCTTTGTGTGTATCCCTGTTTAGTTGTTATTGTCCCTCTGCTCATTTCATCTCATATATTCAAGTATTATGGACTTTTTCCTGAACACGGACTTTTTTCCCTAGCTGTTACTGTGATGGATGAATTACTTTCCATTTTAACTATGTTTTATGGTTTGTTAAAACAGGCGTTGGAAGAATGGTGTTGGACCAGACTCAAGGAAATTTGTTCCTGGACGCATTAGCCCCTTGGAGGAAGCACTTCGGCGTTATGGCGACAGAGGGGCTGGTCCAATTATTGCTCCACGTGCAGGGCTTGAATTTGATTCATGTGAGGAGGCGTTTGATTATTACAATCTGTACTCATGGGAGATGGGATTTGGGATTCGTTATTCAACCAGTCAGAGTTACAAGAAGCGTGGTGAAATTTATCGCAACAGGGTGTCGTTTGTGTGTGCATGCGGGGTATGTTCCTTAACTTTTGCATCCTTGAAAATAATATAATTATCTGTTCACATGTGCTAATTAAATGTGAAATAGTTGATGTGAACTATTGCTCTCATTTGCAGGGCACACCAGACGCAGGATCAAAAAAATCAATCAAACAGGGGTGCCCCGCGTTTATGCGGTTGCTGCGAACGGATGATGATGGGTGGTATATCAAAGAATTTGTTGCAGATCATAACCACAAAATGTCAAAGACATGTGGGGAACAAAGTTGCTGGAAATCACACCGGCAAATTGATCCCCACACAAAGGAAGTAGTGAAGAATTTAAGGGCGAACAATGTCAGTTTGACGGAGGTGTCCTGCATCCTTTCCAGTTTTTTTGGCAACAATAACGCATCTGCAGTTACAAAAAGAGCGCTGCGTAGCCTGACTGTTCAGATTAACAGAGAGAAAGTAGAAGGCAATGTCCATAAAACCATTGAAGACAACGTCCAGATTAACAGAGAGGTGGAAGACGATGTCCAAAAGACCATTGAAGTATTCAACCGGTTGCATGAAGAGGATGAAGGATTTGCAAATGTAGTTGATTTAGATGAGGGTGGAAAGATCAAGGCAATGATGTGGACCAATGGAAAGAGCAGGCATGATTACCTTTGTTTTGGGGATGCTATCACATTCGACACCACGTACAGGACAAATAAGTATAACATGCCCTTTGGATTATTTGTTGGGGCCAACAAGCACTTCCAATCTGTAATATTTGCTGGTGTGTTAATGCTAGATGAGAGCATCAAGAGTTTTGAGTGGGGGTTTCACACAATTTGTGGCTCTAATGGGAGGCAAGGTACCAAAGACGATACTTACAGGTATGCGAGCATGTTTTCACTGAAAATGATCTTATGTTTCAGCAGGTGATTTGTTTTAGATCTTGTTATTGTAAAACTATACTGATGCCTGGGCTATTAATCGCAGACCAGTGCAGTGCGATGGAAGTTGCATTGGCCAATAAGTTCCCTGAGATAACACACAGATGGTGCAAGTGGCATGTGTTTCGGACTATAAAGGCTGAGTTAGGCCAAAAGTATACGAAGGAGTTCAAGGAAGAGTTGAACAAGATATGCAACCATATGCTAACCTCTGAAGAGTTTGAAGCTGGATGGGGTGCTCTCGTGACAAAGCATGGACTGAAGAATAACGTGTATATGTCAAATATATATAATAACCGGCACATGTGGGCAAAGGCCTACTTCAGCGGGAAGTTTTGTGCCAAGCAAACTAGCACTCAGCGGTGTGAAAGTGCAAACCACGTGCTTAAGGGGTCTTTGTCGCCAGGAGCTACCATGCATATCTTCGTGGAACAATACCACAAGTTATTATCAGAGTTGATTGAGAAGGAAGATGGCAAGGAGCATGAGGACAAGCTGGTAATTTTGCTGGGCATAGTTTGTACTCATATTTTTTCTATGAACAGTTATGCATTTGCAACTGTCCGTGGTGTTCAGAAATTGCACTAGTGAACTTATCCACCATCGTGCATACATGGCAGTCTAGTTCATTTGTTTTTTTTTTTTTGTAGCCATTGACAGAAACTTCTACTGGGTGGCCAATTGAGTCGCATGCTGCTGAGTTTTACACGAAGACAATGCTTGGCAAGTTCGTGGACCACATGAAGCAGGGTGCTAAATATGATGTGGTGGAGATTGTGCCAAGACGAAAGTACAGACTTGATCACGTAGATCCTTTGAGTTGTGATAAGTGGTACCGTTCGTCTTACATGGTAGATGTAAGGGAAGATGGTGGCTACTACCAATGCGAGTGTGGGATGTGGGATCATATGGGAATCCTGTGTTGTCATTCTATCCGGGTAAGATGGTCACTGTGCTGTTTACTTATGAGTATTCTCGCTACCATAGTGATCTAATGTATGCTAGTACCTGCAGCTAATGATGCAACTAATGGTACGAAAAATACCAGAACAACACTTGCTGAGGAGGTGGTCAAGGAATGGCAATAAAGTTGAATCCGACATTGTGAGGCAAGCAGACCTGGCAAGTTATTTGCATACATCAAGAAGTTTCAGAAATGCTTCACTAACCAACAAGGCAAGAGAGTTAGTGGAGTTGGGGGACCTGAACATTGAATGCTATGATCTGTGTTACAAGGGCATTTGTGAATTAATAGAACAAGTGAAGAGTAAGAGGCCAAATACAGACGTGGCTTAGCCATGAAGCTTTAAGTTGCAACATGCTCAGGCACTGCAGGCAGCTACCAGCATGCCAGTTGTGGGAGGCAACGAATGGGTGATGGAGGTCAGTTGCATCCAAGAGCAAAGACGCCAGATGTAACGTGACACAGTGTTGGGCCAGCAAATGCAAGAGATGGTCCAGGATATGAGCGCCGTAGGCCTCTATCATATTGAACAAAGCGGTTTAAAACATGCGGTGGGACAGGACACAATGCGGATCAGTGCCCAGACAGGGATCCTGCACTGGACAAACCAAAAGAACCGAGCAGATGCACTCGTTGCAGAATGACCGGACATACCAGAGTGGCCTGTGGAAGATCTGCTGGGGCGGCCGAACCTGCTCATGGCGAGCTCTGAAATCCATTTAATGGCATTGAACAGGGCTCCGACAACATCACATTTTGGATGCTATTTTGTGTGGCAATTTAGTGGACCCATCTTTAACGACTGAAACCTGGTCGCGCTCCCGGCCAGGCAAGCCGTCCGCATCATCCAAAAGAACACCGGCCGTCGGATCGCGCGCGGACGGCCCGGATCGTCTAACAGAGGCCCGGCGATCTTGCAATAAGCCCCTAGACTTCAACGAAATCGAACCTGCCGTCCGAAGAACTCTCAGGAATTTTTTCATAAAACCCCCCGGACTTCGTCGAAATGCGATCCGCCGTCCATCGGTCTCTCTCAGCAACCTTTCGAAAAAAACCTCTACCTTTCATGAAATTAGAGCGCCGTCCTGCCAGTTTGTAAAATACAAATAAAAATGTCGAAAAATGTGGATTAACTTTTGTTGGCTTCGTTAGGACATGAGGTATCCAATAAAAATATTAAATCTTGGTAATATCCATTTAAAGCAGCTTAATACTAGTATTTTTGTGCTCTTATAAATGTTTCACGTCCACAAATAATGGTTACACTTTGATATGAATTTGTTTCTTTGTCATATTACGTCTGCATTAATAAATAGTTACTATTGGATATAAATCTTGGTGAAATCATGGATAATACTTTGCCAATATCTTAACTATGTTAGATCCTGTTTACTACTATAGTGACTGCACAACTTCATTTACGAATTTTTAATTATTCGTGGCTCTGTCGTAAAAAATTACAAAACTTGATCTTTGATGCATACAAAATTTTCAAATCCGAAGCGCTTTTGCTTATATCTAAGGCAACACCATTAAATAATACAACAAACAAAAGGATTCACAACCTATTTAAAAAAGAAACAAACACAACACAACATTTGAATACCAGATACTTTTCAAGTCCGCTGTCTGATATTGCATATACGCTTTATTAAACTAGTTATGACGTGATTTATGCTGGCGGCCTATATATGGAATTCTAATTACATAGATTTGTACATATGTAGGTAGCAATGGGTAAACACCGTTCTGATTTTGTGTTACTAGCACGATTAGTGTGATACGTGCTCCTGCTCCCTAGAAAAAGGGATGGCTGTAGCAGTGAACTGGAATTCTAGCAATCTGCTGGGTTGAATGCAAGTGCAATGCAAAATTCTCCCTTGTATTTATGTGTTGTATTTTTTGGACGGCTGCAAGGCCGAGGTATGGAATATAGATCATCTTTTTACTTCTTGGACGATCTGTTTGCTGCCAAGTTCGTCCTCAGATCGTCCAAGAAGAATACGAGAGCTCAGTAGAGCTGACCTTTTTAATTAATTAATTAATTAATCAATCAATCAATTAATTTGGCATGTCATGCGCGCTAAGCCGCTAAGTGCTGTAAACGTATCACGTGAACGTGATTCACCGCAACGTATGACGCTTTCAGAAACGCCTTCTACTGTTCGATTCGGTCGTCCCTTGCTTCTCCCGCCCCTGAAACACAGCTCTCACTCGTGTTACCTGACAGCGACCAGAGCACCTGACTACTATACTACTTACCTGGGTAGTGAGCACGTGCTGTCGTGTAGCGTAGAGCAAGTAGAGGTGTAGACGTGTAGTGAGACTGCAGTGCATCCATGTGACAACAGATTGAATGCAAGAAGTGGCACAGTTGAGTATGTAGTTGCATATGGATGGATCATGGATATATAACATATATAATACATAGATTACAACATATGTGCAGTGTTACAAGGTCCATGCAGCAGCTAGCTAGCCGCAGCAGATCGACCGGTGGATCGACCTCCGAAAAAGATAATAAAAAAAGAGAATACTTAGCTGCAGCTCTGCGACAGTTCATCAGAGCACACTCGACATCGAACAAAAAACTAAAAATCAACTTGAAACGGATCGGGATCGGGCAAGACGCCCGGTACATACAACTTCTTCATGGTCGACGGATTGAAGGAAGCAAGGCAACAAAAATTCTTCGCTGGATCTCTCTCCAAAATGCATGCCGGCGTGTTCTGGCCATCTCGGCGACGGCGAGTTGACCGATCAGACCTGCATGCACTCGTGCTCCGGGCAGGACCTCATCGCCTCGACCTCGCCAACGCAACAGGCGCCGCCGCTGGCCTTCGCCGGCACGAACTGAGGCGCCGCCGCCGTTGGGGAAGGAAGCGGTGGTTGCTGCTGCTGCTGCGGCGGCGGCTTGAAGTACGATGGCCTCTTGCAGGCCGCGGCCGGTGGCGGCGGCAGGCCGAGGATGGCGTTGCCCTCGACGGGGACGAGGGGCACGACGGGGAGCTTGTCGCAGGTGCAGACCTCGACCATGAAGCCGTCGGGGTCGTGGAAGAAGAGCTGGTCCACGTAGATGCCGCCCTCCTCCACGCGCCGCTGCACGTACCGGACGCCCAGCTCCTTGAGCCGCCGCTGCACCGCCTCCATGCTCTCACACTGCACCCATATGTCCACATCAATTTCCAATCAGAATTAGATTTAATTTGCTCATGCATTTTTTTTAAAAAAATCAAGTTGATGCATGAGTACGTTCCAGCTCTGCTTTTACTTGCGCTGTATAATCATCAGACACAACGCACATCAATCCCTATCAGAACAGCTGAGCGTGAAGCTAGGTTTATTTGTCAACTTGCGCAAGCTATGGGACAAAGCGCAATCAAGTATACTATATAAGAATTAACATATACTCCAATGATGTCCCGGTCCTATATAATCGCCTGTCACTGGAAGCTAATCAAGTGCATGGGATCGATCATTAGGATTCAGCTGGATATTCATGCAAGTTGAGCTTATGGTGGTGACTGCTTGCTTAAAATTTGAGAAGGAAATGATATGCACGTGCTCAGATCCTATCAACCACTTACTTGCCCCAGAGAGCATAAGCAATTCTAGTACAACCCCAGTAGATATCAATTATTCTGCTAGTCCTAATGTTATGTTAATCCCTGATCATGGACCCCTGTCAGGCGCCATTTCTTATGCTAAAAATGTAGATCAGATCCTGCTGGGTGTAGTAGACACCGAGGCGTATCTCTGTTCATTCATTTTCTCTTCTCCAAGTTGTCAGTGCCTATGAAACGTTGTAGTACCCTGCAGCTAGCTAGATCAGTAGATCGATCCAGAGAAGTTAAATGCATCTATATACTAGCAGTACTGCAGCAGCTTGCTAGTGATCTGGATCTCAGGTATGATGCTTAGTGTGGTGGCATGGTGCACATGCGTACCTGGAAGGAGATGTGGTTGTCCTTTGGGTTGATCTCCGTCTTCTTCGGTGGCATGCTCTCCGGGTCCTCCGCCTGCAGGAGATGGATGCCGATGCCATAGTTGAACAGCCTGCAACATACATTGACCAACGTTAGCGAGTGCTGAAGCAGAGGTCGCAATGCCAAATCAATGGCTAATTAATTATAGTTTGATGGCCGCGCCGGAGGCGGCGGGACGCACCATGCGCCGTCGAAGTCGAAGGATCCCGGGCGGCGGATGGGGATGAAGCCGAGGACGTCGCGGTAGAAGCGCTGGGAGCTGTCGAGCGACCGGCACACGACCGAGATGTGGTTCAGCGCCGCCAGCGGGAGGCCGCCGCCCTGGACCGCCGGCTCGACGCACTTCGTGTTCACCATCTTCCAATAAGCTAATGCTCGTTCGATCCCTCCGCAAAATCACACGAAAAGAACTCGCGCGCGCTTTCTTCCCCCGCGCCGGCGTGTTTATATATATGTATCACCGAACAGTACTCCGCGCTGCGGCCGAGCAATGCACGTCCTGGGGGCGGAAGGCTGTCAGCTGCCTTGCTCGACGGAGACAGAGAGAGAGAGAGAGAGAGAGAGAGAGAGAGAGATCGCCGGCGAGGAGATGGAGGTAGGGAAGGGATGGGAATGGAGTGGACGACGTGGGAGATCGAGCAGAATGGTGTGCTAGGGAGGAGTGTAGGATGCAGGTAGCTTGCTAGCTCTGGGTGTTTGGCTCTGGGGTTGCCGGGCGCGGCTTATATAGAGCTCGCGTCGGCCGGGGGGGCACCGACGGCGACAGCTCAATCGAGGCAGGCGAGCATGGACACTGCCCCCAGTGTCAATGGGTTACTGCACCCTGCCGCTACCTTGGAGCCACACAGTCCATGTCGCACCTGCCACCCCATCACGCCCGGCGCCGGACGACGATGACGACGCGGCGGCCTCGCCCGCCCGTCCCCTTCGCACCTGCTTCCCGCGGCGCACGTTTCTCTCGAGGCACGAGCACGACGAGGTAGAGCCGGAGAGGACGCGTTAAGGTCTCAGCTGATCGATCCAGGAGTTCATACGTACGCCTAGCACCTTTTGGGCGCTGCGATGAGCATGTGTCAGGTTCCAGAACTATGGTTACTTGAGATGGTAGATTAATCAGCTACGACGTTTAATAATCTCAAGGTAGCTCTGCTCCAGTTAAAACCGAAATTAAGAACGCATGGAACACACACAATCACATGCATGCGCACTGGGTTCGCTGGTACTGCAAGTACTCTCTCTCTCTGTCTAGTTTAATCTAATCTCCCGGCCGGCATATGCGCATCTGGAGCCTGATCTAGCGCTAGCTATTCTTCAGATCAAAAGGAGGTAGATCCAACAATGGTGATCATTACGATCGCTGCAATGTTAGCTACCTAGCCAGCCAGCCATTCGTATGTTTTGAGTAGAAAACAAATTAGGCTAAAAGAAGATAAGAAGAAGTCACGGGACAGAAAGAGTTAGCGAAAGTACAGAAGGGGATATAGAGATGTGTGTGGTGCTAACTTCATTTTGGCTTCTTTAACAAAAAATAATCCTTGATTGTTTTGAAAAGAGGTTGCGTTTGTGTGGTGAGGGAATCCATATATATCTTTTTCAGTTAAACCGGGAACACTTGACGCACAACCAAACTGATCTGATGATCCGTGCCTACCAATTAAAGTGGCAAGGTTTAAACGCACTTGACACTCCATGCATCGTCCTCGACCCAGCTTCACTCAACAAACTAATTAAAATGCATGTAGGCGCACATGGACTGTGTGAACCTCAACACGACAAAGTGCCAAAACCATGTTGCTGTCGTCCCCGGTCCCGATCGGCTCCAAGGATCGGTGGAGCTCGCGCGGTGCCACGCCGGAGCAGATAAGAGCGTCGCCGTCCCAGATCCCAGGCCTGGCCTGTCACCTCCGCGTCGTCATGCCAATCCTCGTCGGCGCACGGCGGAGCCGTGGCCGTCCACAGAATCGGAGATATGCTGCTGCGTGTTTGGTGTGTGTGTGTGGGTGTACCAGCTCAATCGAGAGATGTGTGTCATCAGCGGATCTCTCGCGTTTGACGCGATATAACGAAACGTGCAAGACCTTTGACAGATGCGCCACGACGTACCGGTCATGCATGACCACACGAATATGCATACTCCTATGGCATGGCATGAGATGGTGATATTTGCGCGCGCACTTGCAAGTGAGATACTCCCTCCGTTCCACATTGTAGATCGTTTTGATTTTTGTAGGTTCATAGGTATTATTATGCATCAATTTGAAACGGAGGAGTATTTTGGATGACAGTAATATCTAAGTGATATTTTTTTTATCTCTATAAGGGTATGACATCGCTTCTTTACAGTAGAACCTATCCATACTGGTTGAGAGTCTCCGACATATTAAGGGTCGGTACTCACATTTATGACTAATCCACTTTTAGGGGTAGGGTAGGTGATATGCTTTGTATTTGTAACGTGTTTTGCAATTGAAATAGCTTTCCTACTTCAATTCCCGCCCATAGTCATCTCCACCAGAGTTTATCCTAAAGAATCAACAAAAAATCGATTTCCAGCTTTCAGCAGCAGAACCACATCCTTGAAAAAACCACTCCCTATATAAAATCCTAAATAGAAGCAGGAGGAGGTTATCAAACATACCATAATTAACAAGGATCCAACCATGCAACGATCCATAAACCTGGAAAAATCAAAATGATCTATCCTCCAATCCAACAATACATGATGAAACATGATTCCATTAATCATAAAAGCACTGCCCACTGCACCATGCACATGCTACTCATATACAACCACATGCATGCCGATGCAGAGGTCTCAAACTATCAAATCTCGGCACGAGGCTGCAGGTAGCGGTGAGTGAGATCGATCGAGATATGATGGATCGGAGTACACACACATCTACAGTACTGCTAGAGTGATAGCATGCATCACACGGACATCGTCGTTGGACTAAGGAAGGTACGGCGCACGTCGTCTTGCGGGCGAGGACAACTGGGCAAGATCGAGGTAGCTAGCAAGGGGCGTGAACGACGACAAACGTCGCGGTCGCATGCACGCCGGACTTCATCACGTGTATCCGCGTCGACGTCGGGAAATGGAATAATGAGCCAACCAACGAGAGGCCAAGGCCTCCTCATTTTTATTTGCAACGTGCGAGGGACTGATGGTGATGGGTAAGGCATAATGTCCTGTAGTGGGATGCTGATGATGACTCCAACTCTCCAACATGACCTATATATGTTAAAACCGTATAGTATATGTATATCTGTATTTATATGTGCATCGATCAACTTGAATCTCCGGGGCACCACTGCGTTTCATTTGGTATATTTTTCAAAGTTGGTGCCTGTGCATCTCAAGTATGACCAATAACTAAAGTGCAAGTGCTAGCTATAGTGCCACCGCAAGCTGGGGTCCATTTCGAACAACATATGTGTATATATATATATATATATATATATATATATATATATATATATATATATATATATATATATATATATATGTATATATATATGTTGAAAAAACAAGTTGCTTGCATTGTGATGAAAATATGGGCATGTTAGTTCTTATGTTTGACTTGCCAAAATTACGGTAATTTCTCTTCTTTTGACAGACTTGACGTGCATGAATAGCTCGCGGATCGGGTTGGTGGCTGCCTGCCTGCCCTGACCATCATGTGAACGGATTAGTAGTTAACGACTACTAGTAATTAACCAATTGCATTTCCGGGTGCTGGTGTATAGTAGCTGGACGCGCATCAGTAGAGCATGTGAGGTTCGTATTGATAATAATAATTATAGCTCGCGGCCTGCCTGCCTGCCTACCTCGAGTACTACACGCATGTAACCGTGTAGATATAATTATATATATATATAATTATTTATAAAATACGTTATAGAAACTCCACACCAAAACCACTATGTGTTGCATATCGCACCAAATATGTAGTGAAACCACCGTGCTTCCACAATTGCACAGCTACAGACCATGCGCCCATACTGCACGGTTGCTGTCTGCATGCCAACTCCTCCCATGATTACTCCCAACATTTATATATTTATTATCTTTATATAACGCCCGGAACCGTCAAACATTCATCATCATTCGGAGTCCAAGCAGCTCGATCTTGTTAATTTGTTGCTAGGGCCTGCTGCTAGCAGAGCAGCTGGTGGGGGATAAACTAAGACTGCTGCCCATCTCATCCACTTATTAGTGATGCGCTCATCTGATGACCTGTTAGCCATGATAGAAACTTGTTGCAAGTTGGGAACAAGGGTCAGATGCATGAGGATGCAAGTCTCAAGAGGTCGGTGAATCAGTGTTTGTTTCGTGATCGAATCACGCCAGCCAGCTCGCTGCTCATGCATGTTCGCGAATCAGTGTGGCACCTATTTTATATTTCTACATGCATGCACCTACAAAATAAGAACAAAGTTGTTTTTTTAGAGAAAAAAAAAAAGAAATAAGAAGAAGGTTGTTGGATGGTGGCTATTATTCTGGTCATCAGACGACAGCTGCCCTGCAGCATGCATATGCCACGCCATGACACCACCCTGGTCACTGTGGTCACCCCCTTCCCTACCGAGCAACCGGCCACCGGGCCACGCCGCCGGATCGGATGATGACCGCACTAACGGGTTACACCGGTTTTGACTGGTTTTTCAAACCAACCTGACGGTCGACGGTTGATCTGGGCCGGTCTGATTTCATGTGGTTTGTCGAGGAGTAACTCAGTGGGTTAGGTGGGTTAGTTCTACGAATGGTTTAGAACTAGCAAGCTTTTTTTTTTCTTTTAGGATTTACCAGCAAGCTTCCTCAGTTTACGCTTGCACGAAACGCTGCTTCTCGTATTCCCTACAACAAACTATGTGACACTATTTCGGGGCAGCTGCTGACGCGTGAGAAGCTTGGGCAAGCTGCGAAGCTCCAGCGCGGCTAACTCGTACGAGTGGCAAAGCTCCAGAGCAGCGCAGCGCGCGGGCAGCTGTGGCCAGCTCTGCAGGCTATGTAGCTCCGGTGCAGCCGCTGGCACAGAAGAAGCAATACGGGCAAATGCGGTGGCCGCAACAGAGGAGTGCCACGGCTCAGCTCATAGCAGCGCGCGACCGGCGGCAGCAACGGCATGGGGTAGTGGCCCCAGCTGCAAGAGGACCCGGCGAGCGCATGACCTGGCTAGCAAGGTGAGCAGAGCGCACGCCCTGGGGGTACGCCCGGTGGTGCTCATCCCCGGGTCGACGGCCTAGTCGAGCTGCGCAGCTCCAACGGACGATCATGAGGCAGATCGGCGGGCGGGGGTACGCCCGGTGGTGCTCATCCCCGGGTCGACGGCCTAGTCGAGCTGCGCAGCTCCAACGGACGATCATGAGGCAGATCGGCGGGCGAAGGCCGGATCCCACGGAGGCTCCGCGCGTGGCGGCCTGGTGGCAGGGTGCGAGTGGGACGGCTGATGTGATGATGTGTTTGCGAGTTCATGACCATTTTATCCTCTTTACTGCTTCCGTCGGAGGGAGTTCATGACCATCTTATCCTCTTTACTGCTTCCGTCGGAGGTGCAGGATAAGATGCAAGTTTTACCTGGTTTCACGATTTCTAACCCGTGTGAACTCAAGCTGCTTCTGCACATACTACGGGTTGGAACCACAAACCAGACGAAACCCATGCAAACATCTGGTCCGGTACGGGTTCAACGGTTTCAAACCAACCCGTGAACAAGCATTGACCGATACCGCGGCGCCGCCGCCAAGTGACACCAACCACTAGCAGAGTCGAGACCACTTGTCGTTTTCCCCTCGTGCACGCACACCGTGGTGGATCATCGGAGAGCCGCGGCCCTCGCCGGCCGTGTGCCGGCGGCCCGCCGGCGAGTGGAATCTTCTCTTCTGCCAGCAATGCCGCGCGCGTGGGCCGCTTCCTCCTGCAGTGGGCTCCCGGCTACGGAATCCACTTGGGCCGAAACGAGGAAACTACGGGCCAAAACGTAATGGTGCTTGGCCCGCCAGAAAAGGACGCGCGGGGGGCGGGCGTTGGGCCGGACCACGCCGCTTGGGCTCTCGTCTTTTACACGTTCCTGCCTCGCCAACCAAACAACCGCCGCAACGCCGAGAAGACACGAGACGAGAGAGAGGGAGGCGGCGCTCCACCACAGGAAGGAAACCAATCCATCCATCGATCCGGTTGCGGCGGCGGCGGCGCGGCGCGGTGTGGTAGCTAGCGAATATGGTGGTGGAGGAGATCACCGAGGGCGTGAAGAACCTCAGCGTCGCCGGGGATGCGGCGGCGTCAGGCGCCGGCAACGGCGGGGAGGGGCAGAAGAGGGGCGGCAGCGGCGGGAGCAGCAACCGCATCCAGGTGTCCAACACCAAGAAGCCCCTCTTCTTCTACGTCAACCTCGCCAAGGTACGGCTGCTCCCTTTGCCCTAGACGCCTCCTTCCGTGGTCTTCCTGCCCTCCGGTTCATGACTCCTGACTGGTATGGTTGGTTGGTTGCAGAGGTATATGCAGCAGCACGGCGATGTTGAGCTCTCCGCGCTCGGAATGGGTGAGCCTCTATATCAATCCTTCGCCCTTCTTTCTGATTTTCGATTTAGTGATGGAGTAATTTAGACATCTCCGCTCACGTCGTTATGTAAAGATTTTAGGTTTAGATGTGCTCGGAATGGGTTCCTCGTCCACTTGAATTTAGTCTATTAAGTATGCTGACATATTATGATGTGCAAGATGCAAGAATCCGCCGTCCTTGTGTCTGAATGTTGGATCTGTGTTGGTTATTGCTAAACCCTAATGTCTCCTGTATGTGACATTTGGTGTTTCTTGTCGGCACTTATCTCATGTTAATAGATATAACACGCTGGAGCACAGCTTCAAATAAGTGCTGCAACTATACACTCAGGTGATATTTGCTCTTGTTATTAAATGGCTCTCGTCTTCTGGTGTAATCACAGACAGAGGCACAATATTTTCATATCCGATAGCCATGTCCGCTTGGGTTTTGGCCAAGAACTATGTTGGGGGATTTTGGAATTTGATTCTGAGGATTTTATTTCAATCCAACTATATTCTAAGTAGCCACTAGAGATGCAGAAAACAACCATAATCATCGGTCACAAAACCCTAGTGGTGTTTCTATGAAATACATGCTTGCACTTACATAGAGGACCTAACCATGCGCACTTCAATCGTCTCTGCTTGCACCATAGACTGACTGTTCATGTTGTACTTGGTGTATTTTGATTTTTTTTTCTTGATATATAAATAAACCTTAGTCCATTGCCATTTGTTACCTGATTATCTGCACTAGAGTACTGTTTCAGGCAAAGCTAACCAAGTTGATTGTTCTGTTTCCAGCCATAGCGACAGTTGTGACCGTGGCGGAGATTCTGAAGAATAATGGGTTTGCTATTGAAAAGAGTAAGAACTTCTCTCTCATTTTTTTCCCTGTTGATTAGATATTCAACCAACCTGCTTGTGCGTACATTCACATGATTCATTGTTCTGCACTCTGAATTTTCCCTTCGTGTTTTTGTTCTCCATAGAGATTAGAACATCTACTGTGGAAATAAATGACGAATCTAGAGGCCGCCCATTCCAAAAGGCCAAGGTAAGTGTGAACTATTTGGTTTTGCCGATTTGTTCATTCCACATCTTTAAATGCATGTGATTTTCCCTGTTCTGCGAATTGAACTGACATTGGCATTAATTCCCTCAGATTGAGATAGTGTTGGGGAAGAGCGACAAATTCGATGAGCTGATGGCCGCTGCCGCGGAAGAGAGGGGAGAAGTGAAAGATGGTGAAGAGCAGCAGGCTTAATAAAAAGTTCCAGCGACAAGCATCTGTTGTTGTGCTCTGTTAGTGTTGTTTAATACCGCGTGCATGATAGATGGCACGCGTTCTTGTTTGACTGCATTCTCATGGCAGTGCCTGTGAGCTCATCGACTGATGTATGATGATGATCTCCTCAGATTTTGGACAGCCAGCTTATTTGTTTCTCTGGCTTTGTTTGTGTTAGTTGAATGTTCTTGACAAAGCCTGGTGGTGCTTTGTTAACAAGCCTGGTGCCTGTCTGTCTGGTGCAGATGCAAATTTTCATCTTAATTTGAAGCCTTAAGCCTCACATATTACCTTTCCTTGACCAAATTTATGCAAAGACTGTAAATATGACAAGATCTTTGCTCTCTGGCGATGCAAATAAAACCAGCTTAAAATGCAAGAATGTCAATAAATTAGTTCAATCTTGCACATTCTAAGGCTACTTCCAATGAAAGTCATCATTAAATGCGATGCCACGGCATTAGAGTTATTAAGAAAGTTACAGTAGATGAAACTGGAAAGTGTTGCATTGTGGAGGGTTATTTCATTCATCTACTTATTAAAGTTCTCAAGATAATGCGGCACTTTTGGAAACAACAATTAGCCTAAGAAGGATTTTGTGTACTCTTTTATCTGATTATCCCTTTTATTTACTCCTACTGAACAATTTATGAGCTGCTTGGACGCGCCACGTCGAAGCATGTGCACCAAGCTCTAGGGGTGGAGTCCACCACACGTCTCTCTCCACTCTCCAGTCTCCGTAGTCCGGAGTCTGGCAAATCTTTCGCAACCTCAGCGCTTCGCAGTCGCAGTCGCAGCCGAGCCGAGGACGATGGCAACCGCCGCTCAGTGCTCCTCCTGGTACTACGCGTCGCCCACCCTGCCGCTCCACCGACGGCACGGCCTCCTGCCGCGGCGGCAGCCGCCGCAAGCCGCCGCACGGGGAGGGCGGTGGCCGAGGTTGCAGGTGGCGGCGGCGGCCGCCGGGGCTCGGGCGGAGGACTCCATGAAGGTGGCCACGGACGCCGAGTTCTTCCAGCCCTCCGACACCAGGCCCATCATGCTCTTCGACGGTGCTCGCCGAAGACCCCTGCTCCCTTCCCGTCCATGATTCCGCCCACTCTCTTCTACGAAAACCTTCAATCTGCGAGTCTCATGCTCTGCGTCACTGTGTGCAGGCGTTTGCAACCTCTGCAACGGGGGCGTCCGGTTCGTGCGGGAGCACGACCACAACAGGTAAATCCGCCCTGCTTAATTCTCACACCTGGCGTGCCACTGATCACTCGATCAGCATTTGGGCAATTTGAGTTGCTGATGCGTTCAGCACTTCAGCTGATGGATTTGCAATTTTAACCGACAGGAGCATCAGGTACGTGCCCCTGCAGAGCGAGTCGGGGAGGAAGCTCTTGCAGAGGTCAGGAAGATCCCCCGACGACATCTCCAGCGTTGTTCTCGTCGAGAAGGATAGGTGGCCAACCATAAGCTTTCTTCAAGAATTGTTGATTAGTCGTTTCAAAATTAAAAAAAGAAAAAAGAAAAGAATTGTTGATTAGTATGCTGCTTGGTTGTTTATGTATGAAGTGGTAATCTTATCTTATTACTATGGTTTTTGCAGGTCCTACATCAAGTCTGAAGCAGTGCTGAGGATAATGGAGTACCTCAACCTGCCCTTCCCTCAGCTCGCAATCTTCCTCAAGTTTGTCCCTCTGTAAGTTTCCCCCTCTCCCTGCTCAGCTTAATTTGTGCACAGCTCGTTTTTGTTTAACAAAAGTAATCGATTTTACAACACAGATGAAAATCACTCATACTGATTCTGTTGCGATAATTAGGTTCCTGAGGGACTTCGCATACGACAATGTTGCAAACAACAGGTACATTGTGTTTGGCCGATCCAAAACGGAAGCATGTGAGATATTGTGAATTGCTGCACCAAGACCTTGATACCTAGTTTATATGATTAGATATCAATAATCTGCATACATGATGTAGCATGAACCATCGATAGGATCATATCGTAGTTTAGTACTTGTACAAAGCACTCATCTAAGCAAAAATTTTGTAAGTGATAGCACTGAAGAGTATTAGCTACAAAGTGTTTGAAAACTGTATTCTTGGTAACACTATGCCCTCAGTGGTTCCATGGGCGTTCAAAATAGTGGCATTTGCTGGGGCAGTATGATTCACCCAAGAGAGGTTAATGTTACTGAGATAGATGTCTTTGCAATGAACACTTTGGCTGCACAGTAATCTGATCGCATCATGCTCAGAGGATGTCCCTTGGATGTCGATAAATTTGCGTCGCTTATTGCCACACCACCGTGCTACAAACACAGTTAAGTGCAGATACATTTCAGCCTTTGTTTTAGCGAACGAATCTACTGAACAATAAGCATAATAATATGTTTACCATGCCTGACCTTTGTAGGACAATTTCCCTGTGGACAGTAGAACTGGTCAATGACAATAGGATACTGAACTTCAGTCATGTTGAGGCTCTCAAAAAGGAATCCTTTTGCATAGCCCTTCCCACCCTGCATTCATAACTTCATACATTAGATGGTATGCTGCTGGTGTGGCCTATGGTTTACATAGAGCATATATATACAAGGTGTGTGCAATGCAATCTCATCACAAATGAAATGCATTTAACTCAATCTTCATTACCTGCCAGGATTTGATCCTCACACCAGTCATAGTCCCAACAAAGCTGCAATTAGATACCGTAATTTGTTCCACCATCGCTGTCTCAGATCTTCCCAGACTCCCCACACTACATAAGATCAGAAATTGAGCACAGTGCAGATTACTAGAGAAGCTGGTCAAAAAATAGAAGGCAGATGCCTGTACAAGTGGACATGTGTTCTTACCTGATGCCATGACCAGGCCCACACCTGCTGGTAGTGACAGTAACATTTTTCGTGAATGATAGGACTGATACACAGTCATCTCCTGCATTTGCCCAATGTCAGCATTCATTTGTGTGACTCATTGTCGATTTAGTTACATACTCGTATACTATATTGCAATGTTCTAATTACACACAGGGAAAGTTTTTTGACCTGTTTGGATGGAGCAGTTGGAGATGTAGGTGTTGTTAGAAAATGCAACAGTTATGCCGTCTGTGTTGGGGCTATCAGCTGGGGCAGTTATGGAGACGTTGTCCACACTCACCTGGCTGCACTGGAACAAGGTCATGTGCTTGTCTGCACTGTTCTTCAGATGTATCCTCCTCACCTTTAGATTGTTACACCGTGCGAAACCCAGCAACTGATTTACATCAACACACCATGAGTTGCACACAGTTACATGTCTGCCTGACTAGTTTGGAACTAAATTGAAGGGAATGTTGCGTGTCTACTTACAATAGGGCGGTTGTCGCATCTCTGTCAAAGTGAGAAACATGTCAGGTTGTTTTCAAGAATCAGATGAAGAAATGCAAGTATGCAACTGGTATACGATGGAGCCTGAAGCAGCCTACCTTTCGGTTATAGCAATCCCACCAGATGGCGCCTTGGCCGTCGATCTCACCATTCCCATCCATCGTCAAGTCGTCGACGCCGAGGAAGGTCAGGAGGTTGGCAGATTTTCTTGTCCAAATGTGGTTTGGTGCCACAACGTTGCCATCCAGCTGCAGATTACGAGCTCAGCTGGTGTGTTTCAATTCCTGTGCTAATCATTCTGAATGGCCAAACAATGTGTTAATTACCTGTACTGTGACCGGTGACTTGCAGGGACCCTGAAACGAAACCTGGTTCAGCAAGAACGTCCTTCCTGCCGGGACGACCATGATCGCCGTGCGCTGGTCGCCGCAAACCGCTTGCCATGCCGCCAAGAACGCCTTTTCGACAGTGAGGAGGACGGAGGGGAATCAGAAATGCAAGAAGCGACACGATTGCAGCAGAAGCAAGCGATTCAATTCAATCAATGGTGTTCGTGCTGTTACCTGTGCATCATCTCTCTTGCCATCCCCATGCGCATGGAAGTTGAGGACGTTGTAGATCTGTTTCTGGCCTAGTGCTGATGATCGAAGGACCAGCAGCACAAGCAGCAGGATGATGATATGCCTTACTGCAGATGTCTCCATTTGGTTTTTTTTTTTCCACACAAAATGGACGAGCTTTATGGGGTGAAAGATACTGTTTTTATAGGGAGAAACACAGGTGACTAGGTGAGGATCACGGTTTGATATCAACCGGTGATTAGATACTAAATCTCCATCTTGACGTGATTTAAATAAGCAGTGATTTATTATATATGGAAATGAGAATGTTCCGCTGGTTTGTCTCCTCCCTCCGATATGGCGTTCCTATATCGGAGCACATTTGGTCACACATCTGCCGTGATCACGCATTTCCAGAAGCAAAATGGCAACCCCTTTAAAGGCAGGAAAGCATGAGAATGGAATAGGATCTTTTTTAGACATGAAATAGGATTTTGTTGAGTCCGTTTGTTTCTGCTTATAAGCGGCTTATCGGTGGAAATAAACGAGAATCCCGCCAAATGCTTTACTTATTTTCACTAATTCTCGGTTACGTGGTAAGCTGCTTCAGAGATTTGAACTACGAGAAGGGAAAAACAAGAGGCGAGAAAATCTTTATTTAGATTATAATCAAACATGATTAGGAGAAGCGTATCCAAACACGACTGTTGGATCGCTTGGCTACAACCAGCGAGTGGCCCAGCAGCCCAAGACGTGGGCCGTTTCCTTTTTCCTATTCTCAGCTGCACAGCAGCCCATCAGCACGCACGTGCCCGTGGTAAAAAAGAATTTATGTTGTACGCCGTCCAAAATTTGACTGGCTCAAGTTGTATCTGTCGCGATTAGACATTTCCGATAACAAAATGGCTGCCATTTTGGAACGGATTGGAGACATTCATACGAAAACAAGGGTCACTTGGAGAGAGCTGAGAGCATGGAATACAGGAACAACACTAATACATCAATTAATATATCTAAGTTGTTTTGATTTTTCTAAATTTATAAATATTATTATACATTTAGACATACACTGTATCGACCTACAATTTGAAACGATGGAACGAACGGAATATCAATTTGCTTCGAAACTTAGATTCTGCAAGATATTCAATTTAATCCTTCGTAGGCTTTCGTACCCTTCTATCATAGAGCAAATCTCTTTCTTGGATCGGTTTTATTGCTAGAAAGTACAAAGTCCGATCAGGATTATCATGGCCACAGTTCGAGCATACGTAGCAGAAACCCAACCGTACAACAAAAATAGAAAAAATAGTAGCGACCCAAATGATTTCTCCGAAACGCCACCCGTTCCCCACCAATCATCACACCAAGACAGAACAGGAGCGCCACGGGAGGTTCTCTGCCCCTGCATCATCATCCACCGCGTGCAGGCAAAACCGCTCACCGGCCGTCGTCACAGTCGCAGCGCCTGCGCCGCGGCAACGACAGGCTCGGAGGAGGCGCCGCCACCGGCGCCGCGGCGGAGGCAGCGGTTGGTGCCGTACCAGACGCCGTTGGAGAGCGGGTCGCCGTAGTAGAAGGTGGAGGGCGTGCTGGAGGTGGGCTCGTACACCCTGACCCACTCGGGCGTCCACCCGACGCCGCCGGTGCGGCGGAGGTAGAGGTAGCAGACGCCGTAGCCGCAGGGCCCGGTCACCCTGAACGTGTCCTTGGCGCACCGCTCGAACCCGCGCGCCGGCGTCACCCGCGCCGCGTACACCTCGTTCCGGTACGTGTCGCCGAACGCCAGGCTCACCGCGTCCGGGGACCTCCGCGGGGACGAGCAGCTCGTCTTGATCTGCACCGTGTACGTGCACGCGCGCCCCGCGACGCCGCCGATGTCGCCGCTGCCGGCGACCTCTCCGCTACCCGCTTCCAGCGGTGTCGTTGTCGTGGTCGTGGCGGTGGGGCGCGGGAGAGGCCGGGTCGTCGTCGGCGACAGCTGCGACGCGGCGGGGAGGGCGAGCTGCAGGCAGGAGAGCACGGCGAGCGCGAGCAGGGCGGGGCTCTGCGACCGCCGGCAGCGGGAGGCCATGGCTGCTGGATCGGATTGGCGAGGCCGGACTGGACAAGTGGTGCCGCGGTGGTTGGTTTGCTCTTGGTCGGGCGTGTTATGTTTAGGCAGCAGCTCTCAAGGTGAGCTGCGTGGACCGTGGAGACGCCATGTCACCTGATCTGAAACTGTTCTTTTTTTTTTCTTTTCGTTTGGAAAACATCTCATCTCATCTGCCAATTTTATTTTTATTTTGGGAAGCGGCCGGCATTACTGCCCAGCATGCATTGATAGAGAAGTGTTCATCTACCAAAATTGAAAACTTATTGCTGGCCCACACGTCTGTGTCAGCGCTACGAACTGCATTATTATGCCCGGACATGTCACGTGCGAAGTGGCTCTCGGTGATCCACAAGTCTCAAGCGTCGTTTTCTTCATCATGCATCAGCGCCAGTACGCCAGTACCGTTACAGAACGATGGATTCCACCGTTTCGTGGAAGAAATGGAATGAGAAAAACTAGGCAATGGGCATTGATGGTTATGGATTATACGGGGAAAACACAAAGGAATAAATAAAATATTAGTAGGAAAAAAACGGGGACAGATGGTTATGAATCCACTTTGATGGATTCAAAAAGAAAAGGAAGGATTAGAGGATTAAAAAGGCGGACACAAAAGGAAATAGAAAAGATAGGAAAAATTATCAAAAATTGGGGCATTCCGAGAATTGAACTCGGGACCTCTCGCACCCTAAGCGAGAATCATACCACTAGACCAAATGCCCTGTGCTGTTAAATGCTCTCTTAATAGTTTTAATAACAGTTATAGTACATGCTCACAAGTCACAAACCGGCGAAGCACACCATTTTTGGCTGTTTGCTGTCATTACGCATTCGATTGTATTCGATAAAGCATTCCATCTTACAGACGCATCTTCCATTGTCAAGCTACAGCGCGAACTTACATGCACTGATTCACATACATTCAGAATGAGTCCGCTCCACAGACTGATCTAGCGCATGCTCGGCGACTAGGCACAGGATGTTGGACGAATTATGCAGGGTGCCTTCAGATACAGAAAAAGGAAAGAAAGTGACAGGCAAGAACAAACAAACAAACAAACACCACAGGCCGGAGCCAATTTGTTTGTCCCCGGTGAAGCACGACGTGCCAACACACGAAGCAGTTCCGATTCGCACACGGACACTGCAACTTATAGCGGAGCGCTTCATCATAAAGTTAGTTGATCCTGGAGCACCTCCTCCTGATCTCGCCCTGCCCGCCGGTCTTCACGGCGACGCTGCTCATCCGCACCATGGCCTTAGGGAACTCGTAGGCGAAGCGGAGCCCGAGCAGGCCCCGGACGTTGCCGGCGTACTTCTGCACGGCGCCCTGCGTGGCGGCGTCGCTCCACAGCCGCTGGTCCGACTCCAGCACGGCGTTGCCGTCCCGGACGTTCTTGAAGAAGGCCACGTCGAACGCGCCGGGGCTGTCCCTGTCCAGCGCCACCCGCCGCCCCGGGTCGCCGTTGGGCGGGCACAGCGCCCGGAGCTGCGCCAGGAACGCCGGGCTGATGGTCGGGTCCGCGTTGCCCGTCGCCGTGAAGTTGAACAGACGGTAGCTGAAGAACTGGCAGTCCGTCTGCCCGATGGTGTGGGCACCTGCTCAACAGCTCAAGTTTACACAAGCTAGCATCGTTCGTTGGACTGAATTGCAATACGTGTTCAGACATGAACAGATGAAGATTTACCGACTAATGTTACGAGGTCATGGTCTGACAGGCCTTGATCCGCGAACTTCTGCCTCTGAACAGATACAGGATCGGCAGGAGATGGCAAGGCCTTAGCACCAGAAGCTAATGAAATTCTGCCGTCTCTTCTCCCCAGTGGCACTGACCAGCTTGGCCCACCGGTCTTACATGGCAGAAGAACAATTCACTCATCATAATCTCAGTAAAACGGTAAAAAATTTTGACCTTAATAAAACAGAAGAATTGTCAAGGTATAACATGTTCTCACCAGATCAACGGCATCACGTGCGGCAAGAGCCAGTATATCAGCACAAGACACTACGCCAGGGCACACAGCTTCCAGCTGGGATTTAGCGTCATCTATCACCTCAAACCCCCTCAGACCAAAATTTTGTGGGGCACTCCGTTCAGAAGATGCTCCAGAAATCAAGACTGATCCATCACAACCCTGCCAAGTAAGCATCACAATTGTCAGACTGAAATTATTCAGTCTAAAATTTTGACTATTTCAGATTCGAGATAACTAGTTATGCAGCTTGTCAAGTATGCATTAGTAGGGGAAAAAAGGTAACAAAAACATGGAATTCAGAGTAATATCCTTAAGAGCTAATAATCTTGTTCCTCAGAAAAAATAGGGAATATAACTAACTTGAACGAAGCAGTCATGAAAGTGTAGCCTGAGCAAGCCTGGGGCGATGGTGGCATCCTTGTCGTAGTACTGTTCGACAGTAGACCTCACAATATCCTCGGCATCAGGACAGTAAGAGTCGTAGAATCCGATCTGGAGCCCTTGACTGTGAACAAAGGAACCTCTCAGCAGCAGAGAAGTGAATAAAAAGAGAAGAGCTGCCATTTCTGACGCTACCATGGTCGGAAACTGAGTGTCTTAACAGTTGAGTTATTTTCGAGATCGAATTCCAACTGTGGCAGTCCTGCAATCCGATATAGCTCGTTATATAGTGTCGCTGAGCTTGTGCAACTCTCTATCCTCCAATCCCTAGAGCCATTATTCCGTGAACGTAGTGGAGTAGCTAGTGGATCATGCACTACTGAAAGATGTGGTTTACAGGTAGTAATGCAGAACGACCTGCATATTTTATGGATCCCTCTTATTGCCGTATCGTGCAAGAACTAGCTGCATTGTCAGCCTGTCAGGACTCAGGAGCGCAAGTTCATATGCTGAACCATGTGTGTTTTTAACTTTTTCAATTTGAATTCTGTTGTGTACTGTGTAGGATAGCAGTAGAATTCCATTTTGGATTTTAAACACGTACGGTATATGATACAAGGTGGTTTGCTCCATGGTAGCCTGGTGTAAGAGGCTGATGCTGCAAAGGGTGTTCTAGTATCACTCATTCAGGACATGGGAACAGTCACAGAAAACTTAGAAAAGACCTCCTAGTACAAACCGTGAAGAACATGCGGAACTATAGCTGGTGGGAAGGTTTCTCACCAGTGGGCTTAGCATGAGTGGGCTTCCACCACCACTGTCGCTTTGATTTTCAGCAGACAAAAAAAAATCCACAACGATGTTTTAGCACGTGGTTCTTACAATTGCGGATAAACTAAAAATAAAACATCCAAATTATTCACCAAAAGTATGACAAAAGTACAAATAACCTCTAAAGTATTTTTTTATTTAATTTAATCGCACAAGTATGTTAATTGGACCAAATTACCCCTTAAGAAGATTTGTCCTTCTTTTCCTCCCAGCACAAGTTAAATAATGCATAGTAATAGTAGACATCATAATATATATTAGAAGAATATGTTATAAATTTTTTGCCATCAGTAGGCTAGGACATCCGATAATAAATTAGTTGGTGGGATTTGTAATTGTAAAAAAAAATTATGACATTACAATTGTTGGCTTTATGGATGTGGACCTATGGATACACCCCTACTCAAAAGTAGGGACCCGGAGAAAAAAAAAACTCACTCCAACTTAACCCTACTCGAGTCTTGAATCCTTAGGGGGTGTTTGGGAGGGGGCTAAACTTTAGCCCCCTATTTTAGCTAGATTTTAGCCCCTTCCTCCCAAACAGGAGGGCTAAACACAGGGGGCTAAACTTTAACCCCCCATAATCCATTAGCCCCTCCAAGGGTGCTAAAATGGGCTAAAAGTGGTCCCCATAGACCAATTCCCCCCTACCCCCTCCCCTCTCTCTCCTCCGCGACGCCTCCGCTGGGCCCCGCCGCATCCGTCGCGCTGCTGCCGCATCCGCCCACCACCCGCGGGACCGCGCCGCCTCCGCCAACGCCTCGACAAGGGTCGCCGACTTGGCCGCCGCTACCGAGACCGTGGGACGGGTGATGCGGGACACCACGGCCTTGACCTCGAGTTGTTATTGTTGCCGCCGCCAACCCACAAGTCGAGCGGCTCCTGCGCGCCCAACCCCCGTGGCGGCGGCGGTGACAGGCGCGGCGGGTGCGGGAGCGAGACGGACACCTCCAGCCAGCCTCGCCCGACCCCACCTCCGCCCTGCCCCACAGCCTCCGCCAGCCCCGCGACCTCCGCTCCGGCGTCCAGCCGCGCTTCGAGGAGGAGCAGATGTTGCACCTGTCTGGTGGAAGAGGAAGGGAGGGGTAAAGGAGAGGAGGTAAACGAGGGCAAAAGAGTCTTTTAGCAACCAAAGTGCTAAAGTTTAGTTCTCCACCCAAACACCTCACAATACTAAAGTTTAGCACTCCATTTGAGAGGGCTAACCTCCTCCCAAACAGGACCTTAGAGTAGGGAGCCCTCACTTTCACCCTCCAGCCCCTACTACATGGCTTTGGCTGCGCCACCTGCGCCCTTTCTATTTTGATTTGAAATCTCTAAACTTTCTTCCAGGCTAATCTAGAACTTTGGTCTAAAACAATTTATACATGTCTATCAAAATCACTTCTCTGAACATTAAAGAACATACTTTTACGATTGCCTCCCAAACCTTCCATTGCGGAAACTAAACCTCCATTAATGACAACGTACTAATTCTCTTGGAGGTTCATAGCTATTGGACTGCTGGATTAGAATTAGTCAGATGCATGTTGCGGATTGACCTCAAGCTTGATGGACCTCCTGATATGATTCATATTCCTGATTTAGTGAGTTCTTAATACTGGTGTCTTAGCCGAGGCCATGACCGAACGCCCGGACCTCGAGACAGCAGCAGACGAGGGAGATGGGACGGAACGGCGGCCGCGGCGGAGATATGAGCCTGGAGGCGCGTCCGTGTCGACACCTCGAGACGAGCCGCGTGCGTCCTCGTCCCGCCTGGAGCCAAGCCGAGCGAGCGGCCCTATCAGCTGCTGGCCACGAGCGTCGTCGCATGCTGTTGGATCCCGAACCTGTACACGCGTCGGCCGTCTGGAGTAGGGCTGCACAGCAGATGTTTTACAGCCCTCCTGCAGATGTTTTACAGCCCTCCTGCACTGAATTTTTTTCCGTCTCCCACGGGTGCCTAGGCGCCTCCCTTTCCGTTGGGCAGTTTTTCTCCCGCGCATGCTCTGCCACGCCGGATTCACCACCGTCCCATGCTCCTCCACCGACGCCGGGGCCACTGTCAAGGTCGGCCGCGGGGCCCTTGCTCCTCCGCCGCCGCAAGGGCCGCCGTCGGGGTCGGCCGCGGGCCCCTGCTCCTCTGCGCCGCTGCCTGGGCCACCGTCGAGGACAGCCACGGCGCCCCCTCCCCTCCGCGCCGCCGCGCGGTTCAACGTCAGCACGGCGCCCCTGCTTCTCCCGCCGCCATGCGAGCTGGCCGGGCCGCTCGATCCGCCGGATCCAGCGCGGGGAGGAGGGCAGCGGCGCCGCCTATGGCCGAAGCACGGGCCGACCGTGCCAATCCCGCTCCTCCCCGCACGAATCGGCAGCGCCTGCTCGCCGGAGCCATCCTCGCGCACGAGGAGGCCGGCCTCCCGGTGACGCTCTGCTTCCGAGCTCCCATGGCAGCGTTGGCTCGAGGGAGCGAGCTGGGTTGGCGAAGTGGGGGCAAAGGGGCGAGGGTGTGGTGACGCTGGAGCTGGGGGATCCCGCCGCCGGGTGGAGGTGGGCTTTAGTGCCGCCGTCCGAGAAGAGAAAGAGAAGAGAGCTGCGGAGGGAGAGATGAGTGCGGGCCGGTGGTGAAGGAAGATAAGAAAATATTAAGTCACTGACATGTCATATGGGACATACTCTAGAATCAGAATAAAAACTACGTCTTCAAATGAGATGCAATGCACGAGTGAGGAGATGAAGTGATCGGGATGAGGAGGGGAGCGCCATGTGTATTCAGGAAACAAACAGATTTGTGCAACGCGCATGAGAGTGATGGAGCTAGTAGGGGACAAGGGAGAGGGTCCAATGCCCCCCTCCCCCTAATGGTCTGTGTATACTCTTTTTGTGCATGTTTGTGCTTAGTGATATGATTATATAAATGTGCTGTGGGAATCGCACTAAACCTATTTCCTGTTTGATCATCCAGATAGCACAACTCATTCATTAGCGTCCAAGAAAGATGGTCGGGTTGTCCTTGTACATCATGCATTCGTGTACGTGTCATGCTCTCTGAGTTATTTTTTTTTTGCAAATGTGATTTTAATTAATTTGGAATTGACAATATAGCTTTTATCAAAGTACTCGCATATGAAGCGTAACAAAAGGATTGACATGAGATGGTTGGAGGAAAAAGTTATGGAATATGTTATAACGTAGTAAACACGGTAAGATCAACTCTTATATTTTGAACACAGTAAGATCAACTCTTATATACGGATTTGATGATGTTTAAAGGACGGAGATAGTAGGATGAACAGGGGGCAATGGCCCCCTCATCCGTCATGCACACTCTTACACGCAGAGATTTCATGCCAAGAAGGATTAGCGGCAAGAAGCTCGTAATCTCGCACCAGGCAACACCGATGGCTGAAATGAGCGGGAAGAGTGTAAATGGACGGACAGTAATCTAAAGGCTTTCGATAGATAAAAAAAAATATCATGATGGAGCAATATGGTCCCTGGCTCTCTATCAAAGTATCAATCCCTGCGGCTCCATCACTAGACCTAGCAATCGAGCATTGATCTCGCACAGTAATAGAATACGTTTCCAACCTAGCTAAGCCATGTGGCACGGGACATGCTCGCGCGATCCATCAATAATATGGACACGCTAATGAAGTACTACTAGCAGTATGGACCGTGGCGATAGGGACAGCAGGTGAGGTGGCCTGGGCAGCCGGGAACGTCGCCCGACCTGACCTGGATGCAAGGTAGATGCCGTGGCACTCGAGAGAGCTCAGCCGGGGTCAGTGTCGTGACTCGTGAGGCGCTTCGCCGATCGAGCAGCTTGCAGCGCGCAGCGAGGCCGGCACGTGGTGGACGCCCGAGCCCGAGAGGCGATCGTCTCGACTGTCTCCGTCACGGCGTCGGCACGCCCGCAACCGAGGAGTCCACCGTCCAGGGCCACCGTTTCCTCGTTCTCGAAGCCGGGACCGAGGCGGATCAATTCCCTACAGCCACCGAGGAAGTCAAGCGCAGCAGGTGGCGTGCTTGGCCGGCGTCGGGGTCGCCAAAAAAGGGAGGGCGGAGGCTGCGAGCTCCGAGGCTATCTCAACTTGGCCTCGCGGAGCGTACGAGTTCGAAAACAAAAGATTTCCAGAAGAATTACAAGTAAGAAAACTCGGCTTGTTTATGGAAAGAAAAAGTAAAAAACCGGGGATTTAGGAGCACGCAAGGTGGACTTGATTAGTCCCACAGGTTGCGCTCGTCGCACGTCGGCCGCGATGGGTGATTGCCGACCTCTGATTGGTCAATGGAGTACCCATCACAGCTAGTTCTCCCGTTCTATTTTACTCGGGATCTGTGGCGCAGCGGAGACGACGCGTGCAGTGCCGCCGGCTGGATCTGGACGCGTCGCCCCTGCCCCTGCGGTCTAGCAGCCGTGCACAGATTTTCAGCGCCGGAGAATAACGCGAGACTGTCCTGCCCCTCATCCCATCATCCCCATCTGGCCGCCTCCGCGTCCGCCGCGTCTCGCTGCCGCGGTGCCGCGCACCACTCCTCCCTCCCTCGATCCACCACCATTTTTATAATCTCGCTTGATCGGATCGGATCGGCTTCCCGGCCGGCCCTTTCCTTTCCCCGCCTCGCTTTCCTTTTTTCTTTCCATCCACTACCCCGCGTCTCCCTCCCGATCCTCAACAGCCTCTCGCCATCGCCATCGTCACGACGGCCACGCTGCCCGCCCGGAACGGAACCGGTAAGCCCTCCCTTAACCCTCGCGCTATCCTCTGCTTAGTAAGCAGAGCTCTGCAGCTTCGCTCAGATCCGGCAGCCCCCGTTCCCCCATTTTTCGGCGCGGTTCCTCCGTGTACTGTTCCTGCTCTGGTCTCGGCCGGGCAAGGCGGGAGCAGCCGTTGCCCGGTGCCGTCTTTTATCTCCGTTTCCTTCGCTCGCCGCCGGGGCGGGGCTGGATTGATCTGTGCGCTAGTTGCTGCCGGCTTTTTGTCCCTAGTGGTCTAGTCCTCTCGCTTACGCTCCTGTGTGGGAGTGTGCGTTGTTGCTGCGCAGGCGACTGGTGTTAGGCGGACCGCTTGGAGGGAGCCATGGCTCAGATCTTGCTCCACGGCACGCTCCACGCCACCATCTTCGAGGCCCAGGAGCTCTCCAACCCGCACCGCGCATCCGGCGGCGCCCCCAAGTTCATCCGCAAGGTACTCCTCTCCCCTTCTCCCTTGCGGTCTCGAGCAGCCTCTTCTTCCATGCCCAACTTGGCCTTCAGTAACGCGAGATGAGTGATGTGATTAGCGGTAAACGAATAATTGATAATGATTTGTCTTTATATACCGTCGATCACTTCATGATTAGCTGCCAGATTACTGTATTAATTTTGCCCAAGCTCATATCCACGCATGCCTCTTGTACGTCATCTGATAAATATATCTCTTGCTCTAACACGCCATGCTCAATTGATCAGCTTGTGGAGGGGATCGAGGACACGGTGGGTGTCGGCAAAGGCACCACCAAGATATATGCCACCATTGATCTGGAGAAGACCCGGGTCGGGCGTACCCGGATGATCAGCAACGAGCCCGCCAACCCTCGCTGGTACGAGTCGTTCCACATCTACTGCGCCCACCTCGCTGCCGATGTCATCTTCACCGTCAAGATCGACAACCCCATTGGGGCCACGCTGATTGGGAGGGCTCACCTGCCTGTCCAGGACCTCCTCGATGGTAAGGAGATTGACAAGTGGCTTGAAATCTGTGATGAAGGCGGTGAGCCTATTGGTGACAGCAAGATCCATGTGAAGCTTCAGTACTTTGATGTTTCCAAGGACCGCAATTGGGCAAGAGGTGTGAGGAGCACAAAGTATCCTGGTGTTCCTTACACTTTTTTCTCGCAGAGGCAGGGATGTAAGGTTACTCTGTACCAAGATGCTCATGTCCCAGACAACTTTATTCCCAAGATCCCGCTTGCTGATGGCAACTATGAGCCACACAGATGCTGGGAGGATATCTTTGATGCCATAAGCAATGCCCAGCATTTGATTTACATCACTGGCTGGTCTGTGTACACTGAGATCACCTTGGTTAGGGACACCAACAGGCCGGAACCTGGAGGTGATGTTACTCTTGGGGAGTTGCTCAAGAGGAAGGCCAGTGAAGGTGTCCGGGTCCTCATGCTAGTGTGGGATGATAGGACTTCAGTTGGCTTGCTGAAGAAAGATGGCCTGATGGCTACCCATGATGAGGAGACTGCAAATTACTTCCATGGCTCGGACGTCAACTGTGTTCTGTGCCCTCGCAACCCTGATGATTCTGGCAGCTTTGTTCAGGATCTCCAGATAGCAGCTATGTTCACGCACCATCAGAAGATAGTAGTTGTTGACCATGAGATGCCAAACCAGGGCTCCCAGCAAAGGAGGATTGTCAGCTTCGTTGGTGGTATTGACCTTTGTGATGGAAGATATGATACCCAGTATCACTCCTTGTTTAGGACACTTGACACAGTCCATCATGATGACTTCCACCAGCCAAACTTTGGGGGTTCATCGGTCAATAAAGGTGGTCCAAGGGAGCCGTGGCATGATATTCATTCACGGCTGGAAGGGCCAATTGCTTGGGATGTTCTTTACAACTTTGAGCAGAGGTGGACGAAGCAGGGTGGTAAGAACCTCCTTGTACGTCTCAGGGATCTTTCTGACATTATTATTCCCCCTTCTCCTGTGATGTTCCCGGAGGACAGAGAAACATGGAATGTCCAGCTCTTCAGATCCATTGATGGTGGTGCTGCTTTTGGCTTCCCTGAGACTCCAGAGGAAGCTGCTAGAGCTGGGCTTGTGAGTGGAAAGGATCAAATCATCGACAAGAGTATCCAGGATGCATACATACATGCCATCCGGAGGGCTAAGAACTTCATCTACATTGAAAACCAGTACTTCCTTGGAAGTTCATATTGCTGGAAGCCTGAAGGCATCAAGCCGGAAGAGATTGGTGCTCTCCACTTGATTCCGAAGGAGCTTTCCTTGAAGATTGTCAGCAAGATTGAAGCTGGGGAACGATTTACTGTTTATGTTGTGGTGCCAATGTGGCCTGAGGGTGTTCCAGAGAGTGCTTCCGTTCAGGCAATTCTTGACTGGCAAAGGAGAACAATGGAGATGATGTACACTGACATCACACAAGCTCTCCGGGCCAAGGAAATAGAAGCAAACCCCAAGGATTACCTCACTTTCTTCTGCCTAGGTAACCGTGAGGTGAAGCAGGAGGGGGAGTACGAACCTGGGGAACAGCCAGAGCCTGATACTGATTACAGCCGGGCTCAGGAGGCTAGGAGGTTCATGATCTATGTTCACACCAAAATGATGATAGGTACCGAGTCGATTCTACTTTATCCCTGCATTACACTAGATGTCAGTATCTAGATTTTTAATACACTATACAACTTTTGTTTATCAAGATTCAAGAGCATGTTTTATGTTGTTATGAATCATACATTTCTGTCGTACATATGTTTGGAGCAGTATGTTTTCCTTTTGTTAAAGTAGAACTATAATGGAGATAAACTAAAGCCAACAAATATCTCAAGAATGAAATGTCCTATGCACCAATTGTTCTATTTTCTTCAAAGATTTCACACTTTTTCTTGATTGTTCGAAGATATTCAAGGTATATAGTCAGCTACTCTTCATAGCAAAGTAGTGAACAATTGAATTCCTGCTTATACGTTCTTGCTTGGCTTGAAATGTGTCCAGTTATTGAACCATAACAATCTCTCTTCTTTGGTTCCAGTTGACGACGAGTACATCATCATCGGTTCTGCCAACATCAACCAGAGGTCCATGGATGGCGCCAGGGACTCTGAGATTGCCATGGGCGCGTACCAGCCGTACCACCTGGCGACCAGGCAGCCTGCACGTGGCCAGATCCACGGCTTCCGGATGGCGCTGTGGTACGAGCACCTGGGCATGTTGGATGACGTGTTCCAACACCCGGAGAGCATGGAGTGCGTGCAGAAGGTGAACAAGATTGCCGAGAAGTACTGGGACCTGTACTCGAGTGACGACCTGGAGCAGGACCTCCCAGGGCACCTCCTCAGCTACCCCATGGGCGTTGACTCTGAGGGCAATGTCACCGAGCTGCCGGGAATGGAGTTCTTCCCCGACACCCGTGCCCGCATCCTCGGCACCAAGTCGGATTACCTCCCACCCATCCTCACCACATAGAGGGCAGACTGCAGGCACCGTCATGGCTTCTCCTGTCTGGCCTCAGCTTGGTGTCTTTGTGTTTGTTTCAGACACTGAAGGTTCAGATAGTAGTGTTGTTGTAGCTACGAATGATAATAAGTGCATTGTGCATGATTGGGACGATAGGAGGAAGAGCTGCTTATTACTAATACTGCGTACAGATTGTGCTGTGTCCCTGTCTGGTGTAGCTTTGTGTGGCTTGCTGCGTTGCAGTGCCGTTTGTAAGATGAGATTCCAGCAGTTCTAC
Source organism: Setaria italica (assembly GCF_000263155.2). Lineage (NCBI taxonomy): Eukaryota > Viridiplantae > Streptophyta > Magnoliopsida > Poales > Poaceae > Setaria > Setaria italica. Next base: position 10,212,903 of record NC_028454.1, on the reverse strand, counting down.
ACGATTGCTTGTTCAGCTGTTTGGGCTGCTCAACGTTGAATTGGTGATGTGATGCTACCACCATCTGGATAATCTTGCTCATTTATAGTGATCTACGCTCTTGTTGATACAGTGCACATCTATCATTCTGCTCTGCATCGACGACCCATACAGTTGAATATCTTTCGTTAACATCCCTTCACTCCTTGTGTCATCTGAAGCAGAAGAGCTGCTCATCTTCTAGTTTTAATCTCCAGGCTGACAGAGCAAAGATAATGTGTGGTGATTATGTACTGTGAAGCAGAAGAGCTATTGTTTAGTGCTGGACTTGGCCATTTTCTAGTTGCTAACGTGAGGAGTCATCATGTAATCTAAGTATGGTCTACTCCAATATTCTGTACCAGATAATGGTTGCAGAGGTATCGCCAATTCTTGAGGTGCTGTTGAAGTCTTGTTACTTGTATTGACAGATTCGTATGCTTGACCGGTTGAGCCGTGAGGTAGTCACGCATGAGCAGAATCTCGTGCTGTTTGCACGTGAAAATTTGGTTGTGGCAGCTTCGGATCAGGCACGTGTTTGGCAAATAAAGTTGACATTTGTTCGGTTCTTCCTAGTGCTGAGCCTGATCAAGCACTAGAAAATACTAGCGCGATCAATACGTGGATAGCTTTTAGTAACTTACAATCCTTTTACATTTCATGACATTATAGGAAGGTCATCATGTCAATGATTATGCCACTGTAATTGCAGTATTGAAGTCATTTAGCATAGCCCATATATAGTATGACCCAAATCAGCAAACCAATGCAGGTCTGGTCAGGCTCTACCACTATATAAGTATATATGTGTGTACGAATGAGCAAGCAATTCCTCCTCACGGCTCACATCCAACCCGATTCTCTCCTTATCGTTCACATAGTCCAATTCCAAGCATCCAGCAGTATGAGGGGAAATATCATGATGATCATGTTCTTGTTTGCTATGCTTATTGGACCCTTAGCATTCCCTGTACACTGTGAGTATATCTGATCGTTGTTGTTATTGTTGCTGTCATAAGGATTGTTAATTAAGATAAAAAAAATATTGTAGGTCGTCATCAACTGATGGATGCCAATAGTTCTATCGATATTACTGCCAACTCCTCATCATATGAGAGAAAGATTACCTTGAATTTTTGCATCAGTTCCTGGTGCAGATTCTTCAATAAGGAAGGGACCTCTTGCTACTGTTGTCCGGACGATTCTCGAAAAGAGAACTGCCACCTGACGATAGAAGAGTGCCGGGCCAATTGTGCCTCTTGCAACTCAAAATGCCTACCGTAGCCACGTGATGCAAAGTCAATGCTCTCAAATACTTACCGTAATCACCTCTTTAATTGTAATGCAAAGTCATCTTTTTAGAAGCAACCTTAAACAATTTTCCTATTTTTCTTAATTTCGCTTCGCTGTGCGAGGGGTGCATATGCTCCCACCAATTGATGTACTTCAACATTTTACATGTTGCCGTTTATAAAGCACACTCTCCAAATGCTTATCAAAGGCTAAACTTGTAAAACTTTTTCTTGAACATACAGGCCGTTTGGCGGCGCTTCTTGTGGCTGCCGCTGCTGCAGCGCAGCTGTAGCTGCTGCTTCCGGCGGTTTTGCACTTGCTAACGGCCGTTTGGCCCACTGGAACCTAAACGTTACTTAGTCCCTGTTACAAAAATAATTTATACAGCAAACAATTTAGCAAGTCTCATTTGCCTATTCTTTTTTATAAAATGAAACTATTATAAGGTGTGGGACTACAAATCATAAGGGAATTGTTGATACTTAAAAAATATAAGGTTGTTAAAAATACAGAAAATAAATTGTTTCTGTACCGATGGGAGCGAGGGAGCGGTGACAGCTTATCCTTAGCAATTTTCGGTGTGGTTTCCCTACGGATGCGCTGCTATGTTCGAAAATAAAATTTGTAGCGGTAAATGGAACTACACCATTTAAATTGTGTCCGGCAAACATAACCAACACACTCGAGGGTACGAACGTACACACAAACTATTACAATTTCGTACATACAAATTACAACATGAACGTACACAACATACATCCCGCGTTTACATCAACGAGATTCCCGCCGCAATTCAATCTCGGACACTGGCCATATCAGGAGTAGCATTAGCTGCCACCCATTCGGACACCCCATAGTCCGGTTCTCGCGCCCTGGACGAACCTGCAGTACTTTCATTGGCAAGGTCCAGCAAATAATTATGCAGTGCAAAACAAGCAATAACAAGCTTCGTTTGCCGTTCTCTTGAATATAGTGGAACTTCCCGCAGAATGTGCCACCTCGATTTCAGGACACCAAATGCGCGTTCCATCACATTGCGAAGACTGGAATGGTGAAAATTGAATTTCTCCTCCAATGTGTCCGCCGCCCTTCTGCTAAACTCCTCCAGGTGATACCTGGTATTTCTATACGGCCCCAGATACCCTTCGCGAACTGCGCAGCCCGAGTCGACCAAATAATAGCGGCCTACAGATAATCACAAAAATTCAACATTAGTGCACCACATTTTCCAAGTCCAGCTTCATGTGCACACTTAGAAGTCCCATACCTGCAGGTGGATGTGGGTAGGTCCTTGCCGACATACAGTCACGCAAAATCGCCATGTCGTGACACGAGCCTGCCATCCCAGCTCCTACGTACGTGAAGCGCATGTCCATATCGCATATGGCTAACACGTTGAAGCTCGTCCATCCTTTTCTGTTTAGGAAATCCACACGGGACTCACGCCCGACCAGTACTGGAATGTGCGTACCGTCTAGAGCACCTATGCACCCATCAAAGAACGGTGCATATTGGGTCAGCTTGTGATTGATCTTAGAGTACGCGGGATCCTTTGGAGCGATGACTTTCTGGGCAAACGAATACATTACATTTGCCACATGCGCCATCTTCCTACTAACTGTGTCCAAACTCCGGTCAAATCTTTCTCTAATTTGACGGCAAGCCTGCTGTGTCGCACACGCCCACACGAACATAGCTAAAGCCTCAACAGATTCTACCCCTTGCGACGTTTTCAACCCATGATTGCTAACCAACATGTCATGCAACCGAAGGAACGTGTCGGGATACATACGAAAATTATCGAAGCACCGCCTCCTGTCCCGGAGGTTCAGCTCAACCCATTGCCGACCCGTCAGGCGTGGCAGCTCAACTGGCGGGTTCCGTCTAGCACGATGAATGCTGCGAAGCTCCGCATATGCGGCTGCAGCTCCTCCTAAACATTTCATATCGAACACAGAGCTGCTGTCACTGCCGGTGTCACTGTTTTGTTCCTCTGCACTACTCATACTTGAAGTACCTGTCCAAAAGGAAAACACAACAAATAAGAGAAGGTGAACAACGTTCTGTATACTGAGAGTAGGTACAAATAGTTTGCATCCAAATTGAACGTAATTTAACTTGAAAGTAACTTACCTACAAAACTTATACGTACAACTGAACAGATAGAACTAACTAATATATGTGCCCTCTTAACAGTTTGTGTGTCATTATACGAACGGCACACGAATAACAGACATCACTAATAGATAGTGTAATGATAGGAACGTCACACAACAAACAGATATCAGAAACTTATAGGAATTTATCTACCACTAAAAAAACAGAGTGCAGCGATCAGTAATATAGAAATGTTCAACAATCAGTAACATAGAAAGGTTCAACGATCACTACTAGTTACAGAAGCTAACAATAATGTTCAACACAAGTGCAACTAAGCAATTTTCCAAACTCTCAGATACACATCCCTACAATAAACAAGCATGGCACAATCACTTCTTGTTGGTCATGTCCCAGTAGAATTTCATCCAGCTCATTCGGCCCTCTTTTGTGCCCAACCCCATGAACGTCGACCGACACTCCGCGCTCTTAGTACACAAAAACATAGCCTGGTTGTGAAGCTCCGACCCCTCCTCCATACCATCTTCTTTTAGGATCTCAATACAACACATCATTTGATCATGGGTACGGTCTGCACGTAGCAGGCTCCTCTTGGCTACACTCTCAGATAGTTCCCTAATGTATTGCTCCAAGTTCTCACTTCTTTTTTTGGTGGGACTGTCCACAGAGAATTCTAGGACCGGCCTTTTCGACATGGCACGAGCACTACTAGCAGGGGGGGTTCTGCTCCAAGTCCACTGCATTGCCCTCAGTCCCCATGCTAGGTGTCGCCTCATGAATACCTCCGGCCGTCAGCAAGGTGCCCCTGTCTTGGGGTTCGTGGCCAAACAACTCAAATAACTCGTTGAGGAAAGGTGGAGGCTTCACATAACTCGACTGGGACCTCGCCTGGGTGTCCTGCAATGTTTGAGTGAAAGTAAATTATCAGCATCACAAACAGAACAGTACAAATAAGATGCCGAGTAACTTAGGGCCGTGGCAAAGGCCGTACCTGTTGGTCCTGCTCCCAATACGTGGCATCAGCAGACACACCACCAGTTTGTGTGTAGCACCCTAAACCAGATTTGTTTTGCAAGGCCCGCCAGCCGAGGAATTGCCTCCTCAAGTTGTTGAGCTTGTTCTGCAGCTGCTTGCTGCCCAATTGCAACCCAGTTTGTGCCCTGAAGCTGGAGTATACATTCCTCCATCCCAACTTAGTGAGGTATCTGTCGCTCCAGTTGAGCTGGTTCTTCTGTTCAATGCACAAGTCCAGCAAAGTTTTTGTCGTGCCCTCATCCCAGCTGGCACGGTTATTCATCTGAGCACACAGGAGCTGCAATTATATGGCACCGAGCTATGGACAACTAGGAGCTACGTACACAACTAAGCAATGTAAAATAAATAAATTGTTACTTGCCTTAGCAGGTGCTTTGGGGCGTTTGTGGCGGAAATTGTACGGCACACGG
>NC_028454.1:10107128-10207929 GCF_000263155.2 Setaria italica | reverse complement strand
TGCTTTGCCCTTTCATTCATTTTGAACTTGTGCTCTGGCTCGCTAATTTGTGCTGGGTCAAGGTACGCTCCGAATACCTGTCGTTCATCAATTCTTCCTCTTTCCATGGCATCTTGCAGAATAGGTAGTCGTTCAGGTACTAAACATATAACATATATACGTATGTACGTAAAACTTGTGTATACGGTACATGTGGACTTACAAGCACCATACTGTAATGAGCTGGACGTCGAGGTGTTGATGACGGTAAATTTTGTGTAAATCCTCAAAATCGATAACAATCTCGTAATCCCGAGCGCCAAGGAAAACCTTTTTTGGGATACGCGTGGTGATTGCTCGAATGCCTTGCTTCATTACGGCAATGATCCATCCATGCAGCTTATTGAGTTCCCATGGACCATCTAGCAGATCCCACCGATACAAGAATGGTTTGCCATGCTCATATTCATCCGGGACTTCATCTGATGTAAAGAAATTGAGGCCTTCATCTATTTCCTTTCGCTGAGAGGGGCCGCAAGCTACAGATTTCTCACTAGAAGATGAAGCCTTGGTATTCAGTACGTCTAAGAACTGTTTGGGGGGGGGGGGAGCAGGAACCAGTCGATGACGATGCCAGTGTGGGCACCCTTGAATCTGCCTCAGGGTTGGCCTCCTTGCAGCCTTGCTCCTGAAGCCTGAAAGGTGACAAAAAGAAATCATAAGGTCAGCATAATGTAACATAGATAAGGGCATGTTAAAAGGAAGTATGCCGTCGTTCAGACAGTTCCACCAAGAACTAGTGAGCTTCATGGTAGTAAACATTAGTTGTCAATTGCCAGTAAAATCTTACCTCTGGTTTCAGATCCCGATGAACAACACCCTGAAGATGGCAAAATGAAGCAACACTTAGAATTTGGTGAATAACAACCTTAGCATCTTCCTCAGAATATTTTCCACCTCTGCAAAACAGTAGTCAGCTATTCTCAGAATTCATGTAGAGTCAATGAGTTCAGTTTTTGAAATGAAATGTCATGTAAGTACCTAGCCTAAATCCTGTCCAGCAGTTCACCTCCTTTGCATAACCTGGATCAGGAAAAAATACCAGTGAGTTATTCAGGGCAACACCTTTATAGATGCATACAACAAATTTGTACATATGCAAAGGGCTTGGCTTGGTAACCTACTTTGGAAGAAAAGTTTACAGATCTTAAAGATACAAGTCCAGGCCAAATCTGTTCTTGCACTGAAACATGCTGATCACACTAGCAGAATGTGCAAAATGAGTGTCTTGCATATCAAGTTCGCCGGGGACCAAGGCTGCTCAGCAACCACAACCAGGGACTACTTAGGCTTGCTAATATGTACAAGAATTACTACATCAAGTTTTGCCTTTTATGAAAATGCAAACGACATCTTTGGTTGAACTGTCCTATTTCGTTGACATAATGCTGCATAAACATTGCGAAAAGCAGAAGGCTCCAACAATTGAATCGAGATTGACACCTGACTTAGTAGTAATTAAAACACTACTTGCTAACTATTGAGTACAACCCTAGAATTATCAAATGAAAGTAAGTAACGCAGGATTAGCATAACACATTAACCATGATAAATAGACATTTGGTGATATGGACACAATCTATCAACCTCTAAAACTAACCACAGGAATCACATCCAGAAATGTGAGGTGAAAGCATTCATTCACTACCGGCATACCGATGGGGTAGCATCCATACCTGTGAGCGAAGGGGATGGAGGGGGCGATGGCGTGGGAGACGGTCCTTCCACCTGACGGCCCACCGGCGGCGGCAGCGGGTGTGCCGGGTCGGAGCTACGGCGGCGGATCCGGAGGGACGGCCGGCGGTGGATCCGGACCGAGGGACGTAGGGGGCGACCAGCGGGAGGAACGGCGCCATCGCCCGGCCGGCCGAGAGTGAGGGAGAGGGCCACTCGACGCCTCTCCGGCGGCTGGGAGCGCGCGGCAATGAGGGAGCGGCGGAGCGGAAGCTGCGGCAGCGGCGGATCCGGACGGACCGCGCTCGACGGAGGGGGCGAGGAGAAGCGGGACGGACGGCGGCGGCGCGCGGGCGAGCGTGACGGAGCGGGCGAGCCGAGGGCCGGCCGGCGGCACAGAGCGGGCGGAAGGGACGGAGCGGGGGAGCGGAGGGAGCGGCGGCGGCGGATCCGGAGCGAGGGACGAAGGGGACGAGAGCATGCGACGGAGGGGGCGAGAGGGAGGCACTGGAGGCAGCGTCGGTACGTCGTTAAGGCGCTCCAACGGCTTCCACGAAAGCCTAGCAGCGGAAGCCATCCGAACGGCTGGGCTGAAAAGCCCAGCCGGAAAAAGCCCAGCCGAAGCCATCCGAACGGGCTGATAAGATGGATCTGACATCTTTGTGACTTAACTTCGCCTTGACATAAGCTCGTCACATCCATTTTTAAAGGTTCAAATGGGCAAACGCAAACGGTTTGCTCTTAGTTTCGAGGCTTAGATTAACAAATGTCCACATCTGATTTCGAAATCAAAACCAACAACCATGTTAACTGTTATATGCCCCTCAAGGCGTGACTAACCAACGTCGATATTTGTCTGATCTGCACCAAAGCTCTGTATTTTTAGATCTTTTGCACTTCCTACTCAAACTTAGTTGTCCATGTTTCATCCATACACCTACTAATCATAAGCTAAGAAACATGTTCCTCCAAGACAAAATTCTCACCACATTGGTTCATTGCATGAGCAAAAAATATGTATTCTCTGTGTATTGTAAGTATATGCAGGGGCAGATGCAGAGCTGGGAAGGAGGAGGGGCACTCTTCCCCTTCCTCTCCCACCTTTATCTCTTCTTCCTTGCTTTCTTCTTCTTCTTTCTTATTTTTCCTCCTCCTCCATCTCTTGCACCAATGGAGTCTCATTTGCTATTTATACGTAGGCATGCCAATTTTAGCAAGGTGTCATTGCACGAGACATCGAATCCTCGTGAGGGTAAAATTGCGGCCTTCGATGCGTTGCAGTGACGTTTTTAACTTGAGATCATAGCACTTACTGACTTATGTAGTGTTTGGTTGGCTCAAATGTAATGTAATCTAATTACTAAAGGTAACGAATCCCATTACATATGTTTGGTTGCGGTGGTTTGTAATCAATTGACACTGTAATCGAATCCCTTACCTAAATAATATCTATACAAGCTTGTTACCCCTCCTCCCCCACCGTAATCAGATATAGCACCCACACAGTAATCTGATTACGTTACCAGAGTGCAACCAAACAAAGAGGGCAATCACCTATTCCACCTCTAAATAAAATGTAATCTGATTCCCTTTGCGTTTACATTACCTTAGCACGAACCAAACACTATCTTAATTCCTTGGTCCGCTATTTATGCTACCCAATATTGAATTGTTGCTTATACGTTTATAAATTAATGCGATGCTATCATCCCTTCAATAATCTTGCTCATTTGTTGTGAACTCGTGATTTTTATGCATTCTTGTTGGTACAAGTCTACCATTCTGGTCACCGTCGATCAGGTTTTCAGATATGCAGGTAGGGGTGGTAATAGATCATCAGCCTATTCGCTTCAGCTTATTCAGCCGGCTTATCAGCCAACAAACAGTGTTTTCCTCTCACAATAAATCAGCCGTTTCAGCTTTTCAGCCGGCTTATAAGCTGAAGCGAACAAGCCCCATGGCTCTCATGGTCCTTAACAATCCAACTCAGTCCTATCTATTTTTAACTCCTTTATTCACCTTGATTTTTAAATTTGCTAGTTAAATTAGAGATCATTTACCATCCCTGCGTGTCTGACTTAACTACACGAGGACAATGGTTACGAGAAACTCGTGTTGTTGGCACGTGTGCTGCTGTGTGCAAGCAAACCGGCCAACTTTTTATTTTCTAGTCCTTTTTTTGAAAGATTCTCACAAATATACCCCTGGCGAAATTAATTCCAAAAATGGCTTCTTAGCTTGGCGCCATCCACGCTGGCACCAAGCTTACACGTCTCGGCACCAGGATGGCTGGCGTCAAGGTCCATGTGCAGCTGCTGGCGTGGATGGTGACGTGGCGGGGGCTTGGCGCCATGGATCTTGGCGCCGTAGTGCTCGGCGTCGAACAATTTATCCCATCCTCCTGGCGTTTCGAACGAAACAAGTATAATTATTCCGAGGAGTGTGCAACAAACTACGCTCTAGTTCAACTGGTTAGGACATGAGCTTCTTATCCCAAAGACCTGAGTTCGAACTCCGGAAAAAAAAAGCTCGCAGGTGGAAACGGACTTCCCGTCCCGGCCGGAAGCCGCTAGAAAAAAAATACAGAAAAAGAGATTCAACACAAGGATTCAAACTCAGGTCTTTGGGATAAGAAGCCCATGTCCTAACCAGTTGAACTAGGGCCCTATTTGGAGTCGCTTATTTCCCGCTTATTGGTGGAAATAAGCGATAAACCCACCCAAACGCCTTGCTTATTCCCCGCTTCTCACGTAAGCCGCTTAGTGGAAAATCTGAAATACAACTAGCACCCAGCTTATCTCATACGCGGGTTAGACCACGCTCCTAGGGCAAGCGGAGCAATTTTCCCCCGGGTACCCTCGGGCAACGGCCTCCAGGCGACCGCCGCCGCTCCTCCCGCAACCGCCGCCGCTCCAGATCCCGCCGCCGCCGCTCGGGTCACCCGGCCCGCCTCCCTACCTTCGCCGGGCTTGGCCCCCACCGCGCCTCCCGCAACTGCCGTCGCCTCTCACCCAGATCCCGATGCCGCCTCCTTGCAGATCCCGGTGCCGCCCCTGGGGTCGGCCGGCCCGCTTCCCTACCTCCGGAGGCCGCCCCTGCCAGGCTCCCGCCGCGGGCCGCCCCACCGCCGGACGCCCCCGCCGCGGGCCGTCGGGGCGCCGCCCCCGCCGCCGGAAGCCCCCTCCGCCCCCGCCTGGGCGCCGCCTCCGCCGCTCGACGCCCCTGCCCCTGGGATTCGGCCCCGCCGCCGGACTCTCCTGCTGCCTAGGCGCCGCCCCGCCGCCAGACTGTCCTGCCGCCTGGGCGCCGCCCCGCCGCCTGGGCGCCGCCCCGCCGCCGGACGCCCCTGCAACAACCTTGTGAAGTTGATAGAGAAAGCAAAGGTTAGCCTAGTTCATTCAGAAGTTGGGCAAAATTCAGACATCACTGCACTCATAAAGAAACCATACGATGGAGCCCTTTTGCCTCGTGGTCTTTTGTGCTGCTTCGGTCCGCCGCCGGTGCACGCAGCCAGCCACCCCCGGCCTTTTTCACCTGCTAATACTTGAAAGATCACGCTGCAGCTGTTTGTTATGCACCAAGGCCAAGCGCATCGCATCGCATGATAACGTCCCGACTTTTCATTTGATGTTGTGTCGCCTTTTGTATGGAGGAGCGGTCTGATTAGCGGCCGGTTTGTTTGACGTTCATGTGTTCCCTGCCTGATTGGAAATCTGTTTTTCAGTGACGGGGACAGAGACTTGTCAAGGTTTAGAGTCATTCGAAGACATCACTGCATGCAAACCACATCAGTGTAGCAGCTAAAATATTTAAACTAAATAATTAACATGACAACATTTCATGTGCACTAGAGGAGTTGAGGAAAGCTACTTACTAATCACAGGAATGTCCTTGCAAACTTTGTGACTTGTGATTTTGCTAAGCAGACCGATGCCAGATAGACAAGGCATGAAAACCTCAGTCAATACAAGGTCAATGTTGTTCTGCCAGATAGATAAAATCTTCCACTGCTCATGATTAACAACCAAACATGATTCAAGGGATAGAACATAGAATAAAATGGATTGGCCATGTTAACAAATACATCAAGGATACAATTTATGTTTTCAATATCCATGAAATTTTCTTCAAGAATGTAGGTATTATTTATCCAAAATCCATACCACAGGAACTGGTGGTTACCAGTGTAACAAACTAGTCAGGGAGCAGTGCACTTCTAACTTTGGTACAGTGGGAGGGCGTGTAGAAATAAGACAGTGGCAAAAATAATCTTTTTCATTAATTCTTTTTTCATTTTGCATTGGAGTCTCTTTGGACCTATATGATGATGGAGTAGCTCATAACAATTTTATGCATGCGTGCAGTTGCTGCGAAGGATCTGGACAGCTGTAGCTATTACGACTGCAAGGCCGCCAACAAATAGCAAGGTAAAATTTGTGTCACTTCTTGATGGATTGCTAAAATGACAGATTGTGGTTTGTCTGATCAGTGAACAAGCTCGTAGATTTGTATTTAATTCTACTATACTGTAATCAAATTTTAGATGGAAAAGTCGTCAAAGATTGTGGCAAAATGGGATTCATTTGCCGTGAAAGCTTTCAATGATATTTGTGTGGAAGAAGTACTTGCTTTCAATCGACCGCAGCAATGTTTGAATGCGGTGGGATATGCAAACCTTATTAGAAAGTTTTATGAGCGTACCAAGAGGCCATACGGTGAGAGTCAAATGAAGAATAGGTGGGATATATTGAAAAAAATGTATACCCAATGGAAGACTTTGAACTTGAGATCAACCGGATTGGGAAGAGATCCTGTTACTGGTTGTATTGTGGCTGACGATGAATGGTGGGAAGAACAAAATAAGGTGAGCCCACTAACAATCATACTAGAGATATAGTTCATATACACGTTGTTTATTTTTTTTGAATTGGAGTATAATAGCATGCTGTTTTGATGATATTTTACAGGCTATGCCAGGTTGTATCCGGTTCAGAACAGCTCCGCTTGAATATGAGGATCAGATGCGAATCATGTTTGAATCGGTCATTGTTACAAATGAAACTTCATATGTTCCAAGTGGTGATGGAAACGTTGATGTTGATGAACATGATGTTGTTGATGTTGAGGGCAACAATGATAGAGAGGCACATAAGGCCCCATCCAGTTCTGAGCGGAGGGCTTCAAAAAGGCCAGCTCCTAGTTCCCCTAAAAGAAAGAAGAAGAAGACTTTTAGAGACCAATGCATGAAGCGGTTGGTCGATGCATATGAGTTGAAAGCTCAAAGTAGTAAACATCCAGCTACTTCACAAGTTGTTGATCATGTTAGAGATGAGATTGGGAAGTATGTTGGAGCAGTCATTAAGATGGGGCTGAGGAGGGGAGTGATGAACATTTCTATGCCATACAACTTCTTCAAAAAAAGGGAATCCGTGATGTGTTCATTACATTGAAGACACCAAATGGGAGGTTGAATTGGCTGAGGAGGGCTTGGGAGATAAGGAAGAAGCATTAGGGTGTTGCATTAGTGTGTCATTTCTCTTTCATTTCTCTTATGTTGTGGGACACATAATTTCACTATTCTAAGTATGCTGTGTGAGACTATGAACCTTTTATTAGTTGTGTTGTAACAATAAAAATTCATCTGATGACTTGGTCAGTGCTTTTTGACAGGCTTGCATTTGTTTTGATGAGTACCTCTAGTGCAACTAGTGAATGTGAAGGCAACAGTGATTCTATTCATACCATAGATGTTGATGAATCTGATGACACTGATGATGATTACATAGTGGCAATGCTTAGTATGGACTACATGGCATCATCTGGTATGAACAAGAAGAAGATTACTACTACGATAGCAAGGATGACTGGAATACAGTGGGTTGAGTTGCAACTACAAGATCCAGTGGAGTGCTTTAACATGTTCAGAATGAGGAGGTCAGTTTTCTTAAGCCTTCATGACACTTTGGTGCAAGATTATGGATTGAGATCAAGTAGACAATTTTGTAGCAAGGAAGCACTAGGAATGTTTCTATGGGCTTGTGGTGCACCTCAATCTTTTAGGCAATGCAAGAATAATTTTCATCGCTCATTAGAAACTGTGAGTAGAAAATTTGAAGAGGTTCTGGAATCTATCATGAGATTAGCTGTTGACATTGTGAGGCCTAAGGATCCACAATTTTCTACTATTCATCCTAAACTACAAGAACCAAGGTTTTGGCCTCATTTCAAAGATTGCATAGGAGCAATAGATGGTACCCATATACCCGTAACTGCGCCATTAGCTGATCAACCGAAATACATTGGTCGGCATGGGTATCCTTCACAAAATGTCATGGCGGTATGTGATTTTGATATGCGGTTCACATTTGCTGTCACTGGTTGGCCTGGTTCTGTCCATGATACTCGTGTATTATTGAACACGCTTCTCACATACAAGGATCAATTTCTACATCCTCCCGATGGTAAGGACGAGTTATGTTGCAATTTATTTTTCAGGGAATATTTGCTTATTGTGATATAACATATAAATATAACATGCAGGGAAGTACTATCTTGTTGACTCTGGATATCCTAATAGAAAAGGATTTTTTGCACCCTACAAGGGACAGAGGTATCATGTTTCTGAATGGCAGCATGGTCAGCATCCGGTAGGATTGAAAGAAGTGTTTAATCATGCACATTCATCCCTTAGAAATGTGATTGAGCGATCATTTGGAGTTCTAAAAATGAAGTGGCGCATTCTCTTGAATTTGCCCAGTTATCCGGTTAACAAGCAGTCGAAAATTATAGTTGCTTGTATGGCCCTTCACAATTTCATCAGAGATAGTGCCGTACATGACGTGCATTTTGAAGAGGATTTTGCGGAAGATGATGGTAATCCAACCCAACCTAGCACAGATGGTGGTGGTAGTGCTTTAGGAGATGACATTGATATGGGTGCATTGCGTGATGCTATTGCTGTCGCTATGGTTTCATGATTCGTTGTTGTACCCATGATGGATGTTTCCATACTACACCGACCTATCGTATGAATTTCATATTATTGTAATGTAATTTCTATTTAACAAACTCCAAAAGCATTAGAATTATTGTCTTCTCCTCAGATTCACAATAAAAATGAGCTATTATCCTTAGGGGCATTCAGGTCAATTTACCAACCAGGACAGACAATCGACACAAAATAATCAGGATTGCCAAACACCCTGCTTATTCAGACAGCAGATTCTCCAGGCAGCAGGCTTATCAGATAAGCTTGCTTGCCAGATAAGCGAGTTCCAGAAAAGCGACTCCAAACAGGGCTTAGAGCATAGTTTGTTGCACACTCCTCAGAATAATTATACTTATTTCGTTCGAAACGACATAGGATGGGATAAATTGCTCGACGCCGAGGACTATGGCGCTAAGATCCATGGCGCCAAGCCCCTACCACGTCGCCATCCACGCCAGCAGCTGCGCATGGACCTTGGCGCCGGCCATCCTGGCGTCGAGACGTGTAAGCTTGGTGCCAGCTTGGATGGCGCCAAGCTAAGAGTCCATTTTTGGAATTGGTTTAGCCAAGGGCGTATTCGTGAGAATTTTTCGAAAAAGGGCTAAAAAATAAAAAAAAAGTCGCGCAAACCGGCCCAGTTGATCTCAAGAGGAGGCCCATGTGTCATGCGCGAAATGGTGAGACGACGGTACGAGTCTATGACTGGGCGCCAGAGAGGCCGGCCGCTGTCGACGTCCAAGAGCCAGCTGAACACGTCACGGCGCGCTCTCCTCTTATCCAAAATCACGTGCGATCGTGACGCGACCCGCCCGCCCTCGCCCTCGCGCCCCCAATCCCGATCCGGTCGGTGCCTACCCCCGCTGCCCCGAGGCGGGGCGCGTCGGCGCGTCGCGAACCAACCACGGAACCAGACCGACCGAACCAATCAATCCGGCGAGTGGAGTGGGTGCGGTGCCGGTGCGGTGCGGGCGGCATGGCGACCACGCGCGGCGGCGGATCGGCGGCGAGGGTGGGCGACGGGGACGTCGACCTGGGCGAGGGCTGGGACTGGCGCTCCGTCCCGCGGCTCCTCTCCTCCGCCTGCCTCTTCCTCTGCTCCGGGTGGGTCCCCGCTCCGCCCACGTTCCTCTTCGCCCGTCTTTGCTTTTTCATCTGGTTCCTCCCGAGTGCGATCCGCGCCGCCTAGGACCGAGCCGTAGGAGGAGTTCCGCCGCCGCGAGTGGAATCGGCTGCTTCTGGCCGGTGCGCGGCGATGGATTGTGGCAGATTGACGTGGTTGGTAGAGAGTGATGCAGAAGGGGATCGAATTGATAGCGACGTGCTTTACATGGAATCGTTCTGTCGCGAGACGACAGGGCGTTTCAGGGTGCGTCCCGTCCGCGTTATGGTTCGTCTAGGCTGGTGACGGATCCCCCAGGGCCTCTGTATGCGAGTTCTTCATATCCTGGAGACTAGGTGATGGGAGAAAGGGAGGGGATGTTGTCGCTGATTAGCGACTACTTGATTAGCACTTGGCATGCCTTCTCCCTGCAATTTTACCATCAAATGTCTACTTGTTAGCTAGTAGGTGCAATTTTACCATCAAATGTCTACTTGTTAGCTAGTAGGTGTCTCGGTGGGAATAGATTTTGCAGTGTTCTTGTGGTCTCGGTGTTTCACCCACTAGTGGAAGTGGAAGGTTACCTTGCCTGCCTCTGGACTGTGTCATGCTTGTAATGTGTTTTCGTAACTTTAGCACTTTTGGGTTTTTTTTCTTATCGCCAATTGTGTGCATGTTCAAACTCCTTCCAAACAGAGCAGAGGCTGTTTTGGATGCTGTGATAAGGCTGTAAAGCAACTGGGTGAGCTGTCCAGGAACTTAATTACCCATGACCAAATTCCCATACCAGAGCCATTTTGGAGTACAACCACCATCGAAGTTGAACCATCAGATCTCAGGGCAAATTCTTCAATCAGCATATCCAATTGGGGCTTTGATCAGCATGGAACTGGAAGCAGCCATAACCTTCCTGAACTTGGTAATTATGGTAAGTCTTTCTGAGTCATGTTGTCAGTTTTGCTAAACTAGGTTTTTCTCACTGGATCCACATATTGTCCAGCCACACTTACTAAATCTTAACCTTTATTTTGGCATAGCTTCTTTTAGCTGAGAAAAAGATTGTTGGTCATAGCTTGATGAAGTCTTTTTAGAAGTACCATGACTTGGCATAATCTCAATATTCATGTGAAACTATGTCATGGTTTCACGTACCGTTGGTAACTGTTGTCTGTAACAACATCGATGCATTTGGTAAACCATACTACCATGTCTTAGTTTGTGTGGCTCTAAGCAAAAAAATCTTTGGAGGCTTTGAATCAAGTTTTGTACTGTCATCTTTTATAACATCCGGTACATTCTGCTACTAGATTGGCCTGTTAAAAATCTGAGCAGGCAGTGGTCTGGTGGTGGGGAGGCTGCTTGACCTCTCCACCCAACTGACTTTGATACCTAGGACAAGCTAAGGTGCCTGTCTTCTTTAGTGAATGATAAATCTTTTGATCATTTTTTAAAAAAGGATGAAAACATTTGAGCAGGCAAAGTATTGATCAATTGTCGTTCTGATTTTCTTGCTGGATAACAAGTGAAATTGGAGCACCTTTTGATAAGTGCCTCAGTATGGTTACCTGAAATTCAAAATATTAAATATTATTGCAGGACGCATCCTTTGGGAACAGACTCGGCAGGAGTGGACTGAAATTAGAAGTCTACGGCCGAAGGTGAAGCAAGTCCGGGAACCAGTGTTGAGGTATGAGAGAATAAGATGACCTATAAGTACACAGAAGCAACCCATAAAACTTTGCCATAACACCTTTTCTGTCAGAAGTATAATATAAAATTCTTGTTTCAACTTTCAGGAACCATTTAGGCCTGGTTTGGTTCACTTGCTTAAATTTAAGCACCGCACAATTCCAATGTTTAGATACTAATTACGAAGTAGAAAACGTAGACTATTTACACAACCGATTATATAAGTGGAGACTAAACGGCGAGACGAATCTATTAAGCCTAATTAGTCCATGATTTGACAATGTGTTGCTACAGTAAACATTTGCTAATGATGGATTAATTAGGCTTAATAGATTCGTCTCGCTGTTTAGCCTCCACTTATGTAATGAGTTTTGTAAATAGTCTACGTTTAATACTCCTAATTAGTATCTAAACATTGATGTGACACTTACTTAAAAATAAGCAAAGGGAACCAAACGGGCCCTTAGTTTATTTTTTACTCACAATTTATTTCTTCCGAAGTTTGAGATTGTTCCGCTTTATTCGTTTTTATCTTGGTGTTTTCACTCGTACAGTTGTACTGGCTACTTCTGTTGGTATTGCTCTGCTAGTATAGTTTATTGCTCTCTTTCATGTTGAACACTATATATCGCTCTTTTGTATACAAAACCCTGTGTATTTCTTTGTGTACTCCCTCCATTTCACATTACTTGCACAACATCCTCTGAGACGCCATTGCAATATTCCCACTTTCATAAGCAATGAATGGAGTACCTACGAATCAAATTTGATGGCAGGATGCTGAGAATCAGCGAAGATGTAAATTTGAACCTGAAATAGGATACCCAGTCTTGTTTGTGTACAGTTTGTTTTGCTGAAATATGTACCACGTTCTAATTTTATCTCCCATGATATGCTGAAACCAAGTATCATGTTTTGTTTTGGATGGTGTGTTTCTTGTGTGCCATCTCATGAAGCTTCAAGGAATGCTATCTTGGTGTATTATGAAGGCTTATGCGATTATGCTCACCAAAATACTATATTTATTATGCAGTTGGAATGCAGCATATGAGAGTCTGCTTGGATCAAATAAGCCGTTTTCTCAACCCATTCCTCTTCACGTAAGATCTAATACATTTCAGTTGACCATTTTAATGCATGGCATGTTGCTTAGACCTGGACCATGAAATTGCAGGAGATGGTCGATTTCCTTGTGGACATCTGGGAGCAAGAGGGGCTGTATGACTAGCACGAATTCTTTCGTAGGGATAACATGTAGTTGTTCCTCAAGAAAGGATAAAGAATGACATAGGTTTAGGCTTGAGATGAGATAATGATGGTTTGGCCTGTCATACATGTTTTTGTTCATGGAGGCCTGTTGTACTTGCTGATCACACAGTTGTGGTGGTAGTTGGTAAGTTTGTAATGTTAGAGAAGTCCTGATAGCCGCTTTGTCGAATTTGTCAAAGAAAGCGATGAAGAAAGGTGTGACATTGAGTTGTGGACAAAAGTGTGATTTGTATTGATTAAGAAAGCATTAACACCGATGTCTTTCGGTTGTAGATGGTTGGATTATTCTGAGGGGCAAGGAGTCATGTATTGTCAGTGTCCTTTTCGTGGTGATGCAGCTACCTCGACTGATGCGATTCTGAACTGTTGTATTTCGTTTGGTTCTGTAATGTGAAGTGGCTGTAACTTGTGAGGAACGAGCTCACTTGGTGATCATAAAAACGATAAGGTTTTATGCTAGCACAATCTTTTATCGGTGATCATGAAAATGATTGTGTTTTATGTTAGCAGTCTTTAATTCTTTATCTTATCAAGAGGATATATCTGGAAAACCGGGGAAAAATTATGATACGATACTGAATGAAGTGCATGCTGAACGTTATGTTATGATACTCGTTGTGAAGCTGGAGTGAAAGCGGCACATGAGTATCATCACAGATACGGTACATTACATATGGTATAACCAAAATGCAAGTACCATTACCTTGTTTGAAAGACGGGTGTGCAATTTAGATGAGATGCCTCTGTTCAGGCCGGATGGCCCATCACCATGCATGCCACTTGCTGCCAGTGTCAATATTTGACAAGAGTTATGATTCCTTTTAAGTTTGTTTGATTACTCAAACGAAACATTGCAGCATCCATTCCTTCAAATCAAAATCAACTATCGGGACCGAATGCCTAGCTGACCGACGAACAGTACAGTATCTGGCAACGTGCACATCACCAGAAGCCGATGACTTGTCACGTGTGACCCCGAAACGTCACCATGACATGTTCCCCGTAGCCAAGAAAGGAAAGCACGGACTGCACAGTGAACAATCGACTTCCTGGGCCGAATCCAGCAAAAGATCACCTGCGTTGGGCCCCCAGCCGGAGCGGACGAGCGCGGCCTTCGGCGCCCCCGGCGGGTCCCACCACCAGCTGTCGTCCCCCACTTCACAACCTCACACACAACACTGGCGACTTGTCCCCGGCCTCCTCGGCGCCTCCGCTTCCCCCTTTCCTTTTTTTTCCTCCCTTTTTAATCGGCGACGCCTACTCAATCCCGGCCGCACCGGAGAGAGAGAAGGGTTCGGTGACGAAAACCCCAATCGCCTCCACCCCCTCCGCTCCTCCTCCGGCCGCCGCCTCCCGCATTCCGCCGCGCCTCGATCGGTAGGGCTCGCCCGCTTCCTTCCCCCCTCCTCGCCGCGATCCCGCTCGCTCCTCGCGCGCGCATTGCATCTCGTTGTGCCCTCGTCCCGTCCCGGCTGATCTGAACTGATTCGTGGGTGCGCTGTGTGGCAGGGGGTTGGTGAGAGGGTGTTGGGGACGCGCGGGGATGGCGTCGTCGGCGTCCGCGCCGGCGTCCAAGGGCCCGCGATACGCGCCGCCAGATCCGACCCTGCCCAAGCCGTGGAGGGCGCTCATCGACGGCAACACTGGGTACCTCTACTTCTGGAACCCGGACACCAAGGTCACCCAGTACGAGCGCCCCGTCGCGGCTGTGCCCGCCTCCCCGTCGCAGCCGCCTGGCTACTCCAGGCCCGAGGAGAGGGCGAGGAGCTCCGGACCTTCCGAGGTAACAATACCCCAATTCCTCCTCGTTCTTCCTGCTTTCTAGGAATGTGGCTTCGTACGAGGGTTGAGGTCCGCTAGATGCTCTGTTGTTTAGAGGATAAACATTTGTGAGATTGTCATAATAGCCAGTCTTTGTGTTTCAGTCACGCTCGGAAGCTGCGGTGAGCCGCTCGCAGTATGTGCCCCCTTCCGATAACAGGACAAGGAATGATCACGCAGAGGTTCCTGATATCCTCGCTCTCTTTATTTCACTATCAATCGTGTGTTGCATGTCCTACTTTGCGCTGCATTTGCTCTGTTGTGTGCAATTCGTGGTTTTGGGCAAGGATGCCAGTATAAAAATAAAGCGGGAAGCTAGGTGTTTCCCTGTCTGCTGGTTGATTTTGTAGAAGGAAGTAGATAATCAGCTAATGAAGTTCATAATGATGACCTTTCATGATTAACCACTATTTATCAAGAGGTCCCCTGTTTTTCAGGAGCCCACTTAAGCTGCATACAAAATGTGCCTAGTTATCTGTACATGCGAACAAATTTTTGTATTTACACTGGATTGCTGCTTCACAATTGCAAGAAGATACAGCAATACTGTAATAGTAATGGTGCAGCAAAGAGCATAAAATTTAGTCTTAAAAGAGCATGATCATAAGTGATGTACATTCCTTGCCCCATTCATAACATGCTATCTTGTTTCCAGCCACGCTCTGCAGCTGGAGCGAATGTTTCACAGAGTGCTCAGTTCACCAATCAAGTTTCTCAGGCTGCCAATGGAAGCCAAATGTCGACAGAAGCATATCGTGCTAAGCATGAGATTACTATCGTTGTATGTCCTCAACTAATCATATACCCTCAATCACTCTTGTTTGTAATTTACAAGTTACTTAGTGTTTCTCTTCCTTTATTATCAGGGCAACGAGGCACCAGCGCCCTTCATGACATTTCAATCCACTGGCTTCCCTTCGGAGATTCTAAGGGAGGTAGGTGCATAAAACGCACATTAGTATTTATGTGCTTTGTCGCATCCATTTCTAATGGAACTAGGTGGTCATCATGCATTCATTGTACCTATGCTTTGATTAAGCTGAATTTTCTTTGCACCAGGCTCTTCAAGTCAACAATCCAAGTCGGGGTTCGACCTGTTTGTTGTCTTGTTCAGCCTCCTGTGGTTTGGAACACCTCCTTTATTTTGTTTCCAGTCCTCCAGTGCATGATATTTGGCTTGGCTTCTGTATAGCTAAAAATTACACATCATGAGAAGCCTTCTCTCTTTGCTATATACTAGATTTAGACTTGTATCCTTACACAGTTATTCACATATTAGTTATATCTAAGGGGATCTATTTTTTACAGGTCATGCAAGCAGGATTCTCTGCGCCAACTCCTATCCAAGCTCAGTCATGGCCAATTGCTCTAAAGGGTCGTGATATTGTAGCTGTGGCGAAGACAGGTTCTGGAAAAACACTGGGCTATCTCATTCCAGGGTTTATTCTTCTGAAGCGCCTACAGCATAATTCAAGGGAAGGTCCAACAGTATTAGTTTTGTCTCCAACCAGGGAATTGGCAACACAAATTCAAGATGAAGCAATCAAGTTTGGCAAATCTTCAAGAATATCTTCTACGGTATGTTGCTTTATCTTTTCTTAAATCTGTTACCCTCACTGTGGTTCTGTCAACCTAGATCTAGAACCTATATCGTATTTTCAAATGACTTACTATCTGAGCAGATGAAAGTTCCATTTAGTATGTTCTATCATGGGATGTTCTTTAATCCTATTTTTTTATTTGAAGTGCTTATATGGAGGTGCTCCTAAAGGTCCTCAGCTAAGAGAGTTGGATCGTGGTGCTGACGTTGTTGTTGCAACTCCTGGGAGATTGAACGACATTTTGGAAATGAATAGAGTGAGCCTGCGTCAAGTATCATATCTTGTCCTTGATGAAGCTGACCGTATGCTTGATATGGGATTTGAGCCACAAATAAGAAAAATTGTGAAACAAATACCATCTAGACGGCAAACTCTTATGTACACTGCCACATGGCCAAAAGAGGTGAGAAAAATAGCGTCAGATTTACTGGTTAACCCAATTCAAGTTAACATTGGGAACACTGATCAGCTGGTTGCAAATAAGTCAATTACTCAGGTAAGAAAATGTTTTTTTTCTTTTTTTATCAAACAAGACATTGTTTCTGTACTTTGAAGTGGTTTGTTGCACACTGCAGCACGTGGAGGTTATCTCACATTCGGAGAAATCAAGACGACTTGATCAGATCTTGCGTTCACAAGAGCCTGGGTCGAAAGTTATAATATTTTGCTCCACCAAGAGGATGTGTGATCAGCTGGCTCGGAACTTATCACGTCAGTATGGTGCTTCTGCTATTCATGGTGATAAATCACAGGCGGAGAGGGATTCTGTGTTGAGTGACTTCCGAAGTGGCAGGTGTCCTGTTCTTGTAGCCACGGATGTGGCCGCTCGAGGCTTAGACATAAAGGATATCAGGTTGGACCTTTATCATTGTTGCTTTCAAAATTTCAGAGTTTAATTTTCTAATCATTTGGACAATGATGGCATGGTTATGGCAATGATGATTGTAAATAGTGGATGAGCAACATTTTTATAACCCTTAAATTTTTTTAATGCAGCCCACTGACAATCCTTCCAAAATCTCTTGTCACAGAGTCGTGGTTAACTATGATTTCCCAACTGGTGTGGAGGACTATGTCCACAGAATTGGAAGGACAGGTAGGGCAGGTGCAACAGGATCTGCCTTCACATTCTTTGGTGACCAGGACTCAAAGTATGCTTCAGACCTTGTGAAAATTTTGGAGGGGGCAGACCAATCAGTGCCACCACAATTAAAAGAAATGGCTTCTCGTGGAGGATATGGTGGAAGATCACGTCGGTGGGCATCTTCTGATGACTCCTATGGTGGTCAGGGATATGGGGGTAGAAGATCAACGGACAGCTTCAATAACAGTAGCTTTGGCAATCAGGCTGGTGGTGGTTCAAGCTTTCACTCGAGGTGTGTATCAGTTTCTGTTTGAATGCTGCCTTTTCGCCTAGTACAAACCTGACGAGTCATCAAATAGCAGCTTCCATAACAGCACGAGTGGCGGTCAATTTGGTGATACTCCTAGCTTTCATGGCAGGTATGGTAGCAATTTCTATTCTGCATTGCCTTTGGCCATCTATATATACATTATAATGAACCATCACTTTACTGCTATGATAACAGCAGCCGCAACAATCAGACTGGTGACAATCCAAGCTTTCCTCCCAGGTGTGTACATCAATTTTCCTGTCCAGATGCTTGTGTGTAGCTTATGTATCCCTGCTAAATAATTATTTTTCCATCTTCCATACAGCTCCAGCAACAATCAATCTGGGGATGGTCTCAGCTTTCATGAAAGGTACTTTATTAGTCATGGCTGTACCACACTTGACATAGCCAGATGTTTACCACCTTTGGAATTACCTGGATATGTCATTTGAAATTCCAAAGTTTATAGACAAGCTCTGAACTTATCATGTTGCTCTGTGAACCTGTTGTGCTAACAGTGTCTTGTTGAAGTACTAAGCTAATGCGACTTGTTTTGAATTAAAACGAATTTAATTGGTGAATATTTTGTCCAGTGCCTTTTTTCCAACAGCTATTATCACTTTTCCGAAGTTTCTTATCATTTGGAATATGATTGCATCCATGGAGAGCGTATCTTGACCGTCTGGATCCTCCATTTGATTGCAGGTTCTATGGACCACGTGGAGGGGATCAAAGCAGAACAAGCAATGACGGATTCCGTGCTAGGAGCAGGAGTCCTAGCAAGGCTGTGGGAGTTTCCAACTGGTAATTGCATCTTCTAGGTGTGACCCAGTTTTTCCGATGGTGACGAAACCAAGTAGATGAAGATGGGTACCCTGACCAATTATATTGTTTCCTTTGCTACCTTGCTCAAATCAAAGGATGTCATGGAACATCGCTAACTTAGGATATGGGTGTTGGTCTAATCCCAAATGGTTTCCTGGTATGCTGATTTGATGCCTGGGAGAAGGCTGATACCTTACCATGTGCTGGTGGTCGTAGTTTGTAAAGCTTTTTAAGCTCAACTTCTTTGCTAGTATACCTCCTAATGCTAGAACCTGATCATGGGGAAACAAACCGCTCAGGGCTGAATTTTGGACAAAACGGACAGCCGGTATTTCTGTTTAATGTTATGTACAATCTATGTCGATGACTGTTGTAAATGCATGCGGCATGGTTTATTACATGTGCAAAGAATCATCTTTTGCCCATGCGCCTCTGCTCAGGTGAGTTTATCTAGCCTCAGTAGAGGCTGCGTGGACGAGGGATCTCAGCAAGTTGAGATTGTATATCATACTGCTTCTGCAGGATGAACCGCATCCTATGGTGGCGCTGAACCACACTGGCACACTGACGCAAACAGCTGTTGTTTGCTGTGGTTTTGGATCTTGTGGCCAGAACACCGTGTCTCGAGAATATATTCAGTCACGAATGTTGCAGCTCTGCAAATGAGCTGCCTGTGCCATGTGGTACAAGTGTACAACTGGGGTGGGAACTCCGCTTGTTCCATCTCCTCATCAATACATCTCGATCTAATCTGTATACCTCAAAATTGTGTATACAACAAGAATTTTTCACGAACTAATGTACCCTTTTCTATTTCATCCCTCATGCATTCTTCGGTTTCTTCGTTCTCGTCAGCTTCGAGTACAGGAAAACGCCTCCTAATGCAGCACCAGTTCCTGCAGCAAGAACAGCAAAAATGAGTGACTTGGTTAGAAGGATAATCAGAGCTTGAAGCGGCAGCATCAGTTATGGTTTATGAAATGTTTTGGGGGGCATTGGTCAAAGTTACCTAGTGCGTTGACAGGCGAAATGGGTGTGCTGAAGAAGATAACTGAAGAGACGATGACAACCACGCGCTTGACACAGTTGGCGACGGAGTGGGTCACCGGTGACACCCTCGACAAGATCAGGTACGAGAGCTGCCATTGCAAGGGAAGATCATGCATCAAACACAAGCTCTCTCTTCTGGAGCCAAAGAGAAGGTGAAGATCCATGCGGATGAAGTATGGGTTATCTCCTCACCTTCTGATAGCCATGGAAGCAAAAACCTGCGAGTGCTGCCCTGATGCAGAGTTCTTGGAGGTTCAGGCCCTGTATGATGTCAAAACAAGATTCTGCTAAGTTCATAGTTTGGAAGTGATGGCATAGCTGATTCAAGAATCTTTTGTCTGAATTTTGAAAACGCTTACAGAGCTCTGGAGGTACCCTGGGGTGAACTTGACGCCTTCTGCGAACAGCATCAGAGGACACGATAGCAGAAACGACAGCACAGTGATTACCGAGAAGAGGTTTATGTCATCCATAGCATCCTGCATCACAAGACATTTTTTTTACTGTAACAGTTCACCAATTGACGGTGGTAATTTGATGAAGGGAAATTCACCTTGTCACCGGCAAGGAGTTTCTTGCTGAGGACATTCCTTGATTGGTTGGTCAGATTGGACGCCATGGCGCTCCAAAACCCAGTCCTGAACCCCCCAGACAAAATTACAGTGTCAACTGTCAAGATTCCTCCAATCATTGAGTTGCAACAGCAAAAAGGCAAAGGATCGTTGGTAGGATCTATAAAGGATTCTCCAATAGGTAGTG
Organism: Setaria italica; assembly: GCF_000263155.2. Taxonomy (NCBI): domain Eukaryota; kingdom Viridiplantae; phylum Streptophyta; class Magnoliopsida; order Poales; family Poaceae; genus Setaria; species Setaria italica. The sequence goes on along the minus strand of NC_028454.1, from coordinate 10,187,721 downwards.
GACAGCACTGACCAGTTGAAAGAAACTTCGGTGAACGATGCCAAGGCGACGCCGCCAACGATCGGCACGAGCGAGCCCAGCACCGGCAGGGAAGGAACCTGCAGATGAAACAGCGAGCGAGCTGAGCAAAAATTGCTACTATTTTCTTCTGCTTCTGATGATTTCACGGTGGAAATCGTCTGAATCGGCCAGAATTTGTTTTGCAGGTGTGCGCAGGTGGCGAACCTCGCCGAGGAAGAGGGCGGAGAGGACGACGGTGAAGAAGGGCTCGGAGGCCTTGATTGTGTGGGTGAAGGAGACGGCGACCTTGCCCAGGCTCATGTTGGTGAACACCGTGCCCAGCATGTGCCCCAAGGCCAGCGGTGCGATCTTGCCCAACTGCAGCCGCAAAGGTTGCAGACATGTTAGGAATCAGCAGACGGGAAAAACAAAATCGCAGGTTGTTCGGTCGTCGATGTCGACTTGTCGAGGATGGCGGCCTCACCTGCGCAGCGGAGAGCCTGGGCGCCGGGTGGAGCCTGGTCGCCCACATGAGGAAGATGAGCAGGGAGCCGAAGGCGAGCTGGAAGGCGGTGATGGTGTATGGCAGCGGCAACGGCAGCGCGCCGAGAACCTGCAATGGCGAACGACGCTGATACTGATCTTGAATCTTGATCGATCGAGAAGATGAGAGGAGGGGATTTGATTCTTGATCGAGGCGAAGTGAATGGACCTGCTTGTTGTAGATGTTGAAGTAGATGTTGAGCAGGTACCACGCGACGATCATGGCGCCCAGCTGCGCCGTGGCCGCAATGCCGCCGGCGCCCTCTCCCCTCGCCGCAGCGCTCGCGTCGTCCTCCGGCACCGATGCCGCCGCCGCGGCCGCCGCCTTGGCGACCTCCCCATTCCTGCCGCTATCGGGCAGCAGCGACAGAGGCCGGAGCCGGCAGCCGCCGCGAACGCGGAGGAGCGGCAACGGCGGCGCGGCGGCGGCGGCGAGGGCACCCCGGGGCCCGTAGGAGGAGAAGGAGGAGGAGGCGGCGAGGCTGCCGGCATGGCGCGAGGCGAGGGCGGAGGCGCGGCCGCGCGTGGCCCGGGACCACGAGGCTCCGGAGACAGAGGTCGCCGCGCCCTGCATCTTGCGCGCGCGGCGTTCTCGCGATTGGTCGCCGCCGCCCGCGCTTAAAATAGTGGACCACCGCTACTCGCGTTACGGGGAAAAGGTGGCGCCGGGTGAACCTTCCCGGGATCCCGTACTCGTTCGTCCCCGACTCCTCTTGGCTTTGCGATGGGAGTAGTGTACTGTACGACAAGTACTGAGCCAACAGCCATGTGAGACGCAGGCGACCGCAATGGCAGGTTGGCAGAGCCGGTGCACAAATGGGACTTGGATGGCGGCCTTGCCGGCAACCTTCTTCTTCCTCCCACCTTCTTCGTGGCAATGTCGCCGGCATCTTGATCCTGTTGGATTTGAGCATCTAATCGCCATCGCCGTCACGTGTTTTTTTTTCCCTTTATGCACGGAGATACAATCATAGTGCTCGAATAATACAATATCAAGCGTTGAAATTCCAAACCACTAATAATGCGCAAACGCCGTTTTTCATGCACGCATCCGTCTCCATTATGAATTTATGCAACGTACAAGTTCTTTATGCAAATTTTAGTGCTACGATGACTAGCAAATTGATACAAAAAAAAAAACAAGAAGAACGGGTGACGGCGATGGCACGTTACAGTGGCGAGCTGGTAGTGGCATTCCGTATTTCTGCTCGTCAATTTCGCCGGAGAGCAGCAGCATTCCCTATCGTGTGATCGGAGCTTCAGATCAGGAGCAGTGGCTTGAGATGAATCCGGCCGCGAACCCTGTCGTTGCGGTGGTGAATCTTTGCTTTAGCGAACGGGTCCGGCGAAAAAGAGGAGGGAGCCCCACTCAGCCATGGGATAAGAATAAGAATACGGTGGTGGCTGCCAAAGCGATTGCAGGTGGAATGGAAAATGCCCGTCGGAATCGACCCAGACGCTGTCGTGGAGGGTGACGCGCGCTCGACGGCGACCGCCCGCCCAAGGAGACGACGATGACCAGAGATCCCCAAATGGGCCCCAACGCATCTGACCGCCGGCCGGCCTCCGTAGCCCAGATCCTTTGCGGCCCAAAGCGATTCATGGGCCACATGGATGCTCGCTCCTCGGCTCTACGGCCCAAATCGATTCATGGGTCCATGAGCTCAGATTGCCATCGTCGCGTGAAGGCCCAACTTGGCCCCCGCTTCGGCAGTTGAGCCCCGAGGACTCGAGTTGGGTGGGTGGGTCGTCGTCGGCCTGCGGAATTCGGGCTCGGCTCGTCTTCCTCCTGGATCTGCCGCCGGGTGGTACCTCGCCGGCGGCAAGCATGGCGCGGGCGGAGAAGAGTCGCGCCGCGAGCACGGCGTCGGTGGCGACAGAGAAGCCAGCCAGGTCGGCTGACCGGAGGCCGCTCTACTTCGCCGCCTTCCTGGTGCTCGCCGACGCCGCGCTCGTCGCCCTCATCATCGCCTTCGTCCCGTGTCTGTAACTTCAAACACAGAGCCTCCTTGCTCAGCTCTCTCTTTCTCTTAATTGTCGCTAAGCAGTTCTGTTGCTTCGACTTGCAGATACCAAGATCGACTGGGACGCCTACATGTCTCAGGTACTAGCGCAGATTGCCGATTTCCTTCTGTTTCGGGGTGAAGGATTTGGAATTTGGGACAAAAATGTGATCTTGGCTGCTGCTGATGTGTGTCGGGTGCGCTAGGTGGATACCTTTCTGGAAGGGGAGAGGGACTACACCAAGATCGAGGGAGACACGGGACCATTGGTCTACCCGGCCGGATTCCTCTACGTCTACTCTGCCATTAAGTTCCTTACCGGTGGCCAAGTCTTCCCTGCTCAGGTCACCGCTCAGCCAAATCTGTTTAACAACACGAACTCGTTTACTCTGCTGCGTGTTCGCCCCTCATTTTTGTCAATTGCTTGGCTGTGCTTAAGAGTGATGAATTCTTGGGTACTTGCCTGCAGATTTTGTTCGGCGTCTTGTACATTGTCAACCTGAGCCTCGTTCTTCTGCTTTACGTCAAGGCTGAAGTGGTATGGATGCAAAACTGATAACTCTTTTCTCCCCTCCAATCCTGCTTTAGTTCAGCTATTCTCATATAGAACAGTCTTCTCTTTAGTCCTTACTCCTTAGTTTTATTCAGAAAGGATAGTTTGACAACCAGTTGATATTCTGTCATAAGGACCCATCGAGAAATAATCCCCTGTTTAGTCCAGCTAAGATAATTTACCCTGTCAGCAGTTCTTGTCTGTAACAATCTTTCCTTAGTTCTGCATGGATAATTCAATAATTGGTTTGCTGTCATGAGGATCCCAAAGTTTCTTCTGGTGCTCTTTACCTAATGTTTTTATCTAATTCCGTCTCTTATCTCTCAATAATGGATGGCAGCTTCCATGGTGGGCTTTAGGTTTGCTTTGTTTGTCCAAGAGGGTTCACTCTATCTTTGTGCTCCGCCTTTTCAACGACTGCTTTGCCATGACATTGCTCCATGCTGCTATGGCTTTGATTATTTATCACAAGTGGTACCTTGGTCTAATAGTTTTCAGGTGATCTCAACATTATGGCAGTAAATAGCATTTATCCGCTTCTTATATGTTATAAACTGCAGAACTGAAATACTATTGCTAGAAAATAGCTCCTTACATGCAGTGGTTATCAATCTTTTTTTGCAGTGGAGCTGTCTCAGTTAAGATGAATGTTCTTCTTTTTGCTCCTTCTCTGCTTCTACTGATGGTGAAGGTACAAATGACCACTACACCATGCTTTGTTCCTTCCTTACATCTTTCTATGCTGCCAACTGTTACCCTTACTAAGTGTTTGTACAGGCCATGAGCATCAAAGGAGTCTTCTTTGCCTTGTTAGGAGCTGCTGTAGTACAGGTGGATTGTTCTTTATTTTCTTTTCTTTTCTTTTCTTTTTAACACATCCTACTCCACTGTTCCCAGTTTGTCATACGGTCTCCTTAGCAGAATTCAGTTTGGCTATGCTTGGCAGTTTCTTCTAGCTTGCTTGTACATTTTACTCCTGATTCATAAATATATAATGTCAAACTGAATTCTTCTAGGCCTTTTGCGATTTCTTTATCTTACATCAAATCGTAGTGATACTTTCCAATAGCGTGTCACAAAGGAATGAAATTCATAACTAACTGTAAATTTTATTAGGATAGATATTCTGTTAATTGCACTTTACTTATGTAGCATTTCTAGCATATAAGATTGCAGATATTATCATATTATTGATATTGACATGGAAAAAAAAGTTAGTGATTGTTGATCGTTGACTACTAGACTGTGGGGGTGTTTGGATCCCCGGGCTAAATTTTAGCCCCTGTCACATCGAATGTTTGGACACTAATTAGGAGTATTAAACATAGACTAATTACAAAACCAATTTCACAACCCCTAGGCTAAATCGCGAGACGAATCTATTAAGCCTAATTAGTCCATGATTTGACAATATAGTGCTACAGTAAACATTCGCTAATGATGGATTAATTAGGCTTAATAGATTCGTCTCGCGATTTAGCCTAGGGGTTCTGCAATTAGTTTTGTAATTGGCTTATGTTTAGTCCTCCTAATTAGCATCCGAATATCTGATGTGACACGGACTAAACTTTAGCTCCAGGATCCAAACACCCCCTGTATCTGGTTAGATGGGTCCGAGCTATCGCACTGTTGATGCTAATGATTTGCATTTCCTGTCTGTAGGTTTTGTTGGGTATGCCATTCTTGCTGTCGCATCCAGTTGAGTACATATCAAGAGCATTCAATCTTGGCCGTGTCTTCATCCATTTCTGGTGTGTATATTATATTTCGTGAATCTCGAACCATTTCAGCAGCACCATTGTGCCCTGTTATCACACCCATATATGTAATGTGACTTCGTAGTTATGCAGAGGGTTAATCGTTTTTATTTTTTCAGGTCTGTGAACTTTAAATTCGTCCCAGAGAAGTTGTTTGTATCCAAAGAGCTTGCTATTGCGCTGTTGATTCTTCACCTCACTACCCTTCTGGTATTTGCACACTACAAGTGGTTAAAGTGAGTACTCACCACTCAGATTGGGTTTAATCAGTTAGCAAAGATCTACATCATCTCAATAGTCCAATCGGCCCTCAATTTTTTTCCTCTAGTATATCCTATTCTTTCTAGGAATATTTGCATGTTCCCAACTTATGTCTATATCAGTACATTCCGAGAAAAACACTAGGATGTTTAAAGTGGTTATGCTGCTGCATAACATTCTTTTACTTTTATTGACAGGCATGAAGGAGGCCTATTTGGTTTCTTGCATTCCAGATTTAAAAACACCAAATCAATTCAACAGCTTGTTTCCAGCCAGCCCAGACCATCCATTCTCAGCAAAGAACGTGCGTTAGACTGCAATTCTCAAACTAATCATAGCATTTGGATATACTTTTTCTTGCTTGACTAACTGGATAGCTACAACTTGAATCCAGATATTGTAACTGTTATGTTTGTCGGCAACTTCATTGGCATCGTGTGTGCCCGATCATTACACTACCAATTCTATTCCTGGTAAGTACAGGCTCCCATAAGGTCGTAAGTGTTAATGATCAGTTCTCAGTAAATTTGGCTGTTGTTTGTGAATGCTAGAATCCAAGTTGGCTCCTTTCTGCTGTGCAGGTACTTCTATTCATTGCCTTTTCTGTTGTGGAAAACACATTTTCCGACACCTTTGAGGTAAGGTCCCACGCCTCATGTAGATCTGTTTCTGCCTCGGTTTATAATAGTCTTGCAACTTTATGAACAAACCAAACATGATCATGTATTCATGTTGATAGAAATGTTTGCTTTGCTTTTGTGAATAATAAATGCATTCTTCTTTTGAAACTACGGTGTAAATAATGCATTCGTTCAAGTATTCATCCATTTGGTTTGCACTCTTATTACACTTCCCTCATTCTCTCAGGATCATTCTATTTCTCGGTGTGGAGCTCTGCTGGAACATTTACCCTTCTACTGCCTATTCATCACTGCTTTTGCTATTTTTGCACGTCTCCATTTTGTTGGGTATATGGTTTTCACGTACTGAGTACCCCTATATCAATAAGAGTACATGACGAAACATATCAAGAAGTTGTAAGTCAATGTGAGGCTTCCTTTTAAAATTGTTTAATCTTTTGAGGTAGCAGTAGGCCAGTAGTCAAATCCTTTTTTGTGCAAATACAAGCAACATCAAACGCTTCTGGAAATTGTGAGATGTATTTTGGTTTTCCAACACTCTTAGTTGGCCAAGATTTCTAGAGTAGTCTAGACATACCAAATATGTACCATGTCCATGTGTAACTTAACATAGATGAAAAATAGCTACTGTTAACTATTACAGAGTAACTATTATCACTGAATTGGCCCAGTATCTTGTTCTATCATCTTACCAGTCTCCTTTAGCCAACTGATATTGTACATTCTGTTCCATAATTTCTTCTAGAAATGTCTCACAAAGACATCATTGAACAACAAATGTGTGGATGACACACAACAAAGAACACATCAAATTTGTTCCATTAATCCAACAATCTTCCTAAGGGAGAAACTAAGACGTGAAGCCATCATGACAGTTTGAATATGAAAAAAAGAAGCAACTTAAGATAACTGAAGTTTCTCATCTCCTGGGCTGTTGTTGCTTATCAATTCAAGTTCCCAATTGACAATTAGTTTCTCTTGTCCTTGGAGCCACCTTGGCCATCAGAGCCCGGTGTTAAGTCAGGCACTGGCTGATTCGGCACCTTCCTCTGCCTCTTGTTCATGGACTCCATCATCTCTTCCATGGCATCCAAGTCCCAATACAAGGGCACCTTACCTTTGCTAATGTCATCACCATTTCCCAAGCCAAGAAGCAAGTTTGGCGTAGATGCAGCTCTGATGCCACATACTGGGATCTGAGCTGAGGTGGCATGGAGAGGATCATGCAGGGAGCTTCCTGAGCTCAACGCCTTGTCCGAGGTGGCAAGGAATTCCAGCGTCCCCATCGACTGAACCAGGCTGAGCCGCTCGTCGGTTTCAAGCCCGCACTGCGGCCCCATATCATTGGTGTTGGAAAGCAGTGGAGCCGGTGGCTGGAAGAAGCTCCGGACGGGGTTGGTTGTGGCAGGGTGCTTGTGGAGAACTAGCGGTGATGCCGGGTTGCTCACGGCAGGGCGCTTGCCTAGAACTAACGATGAGGCCTCCCTGGTTCTTGAAGTGTGAAGGATGTTGCTGTTGCTGGTGTGCTGTGAGCTCGAGTAGGATGGTGATGACAGTTGTTCATTTCTTCCCGGTTGGCTGCAGTGGTACTGAGCCAGTTGTTGGTGTTGGGAGTGGCTCCAGTCGTTGTTGTTGCCATTATTTGTTAGAGAAACAACATGGTAAAACTGAAACAATCATAAGAAAACTGTTCATATAAAGATTTTGTATGAAACAATTAAAGAGATTTTAAGGTGTTTCTCAGGTATTTTACACTGGATAAACGTAGCTGGAAGTCTAGTGTTTTGAATTTGATCCACCTGACTTCCTCCACGCAACAGCCTCATGTGCTCTGCAGGGTTGGGGTTGGCTGCCCTAGGAGTCCCTATCCAATTAAAAAGTTTGAAACTAGAATATAAAGACTTTATTCATTAAATCAAAAAGAATAATGCACATACAAACACAACACACAGAGCAAACATGATAGTCTCCAATCATAAATTGATCAATGTGTATATGACACTTAGCCTCAATATGGAAAGTGAAATAATTGGTCAATGAAGTGAAATATTACCTTCCTTATAAGGTGAACCAGAAGTTGCTGAAGTCTTTGAGGTAGTGCCGCATAAAAGATCTGGTGAGTAAGTACGCCGTACTCCATCTTGAGGCGCAACTCCAGTACATGCGGTCTGACTTTGAAGCAGAGAACTTGAGTCACCAACGGATGTAGCGAGGAGGCCAAATTGATTCTAGTTTCCATTGCTTGCATTTGTGGGATTCATACTAGAACCGCCAACTGTTTGGCCAATGGAAGTTGAGTCACTCATGTTGGGACGCTTTCTGTTTTGTTTGTTCAATAGGTGTGGCGGTGTCCTCCTGATCATATCATCAATATTTCTTATCTGCAAAAATTAGAATTATAAACTTGTTTGAGGCAAAACCACGTATGTCATGTTTAGGAAAAAAATGCTCTGAAATCTCTCATAAAGACGTAAAGGCCAGATTAAGGTCTTCATTGAGTAGATCCTAGAGCTAGGATTTAAAGCCACATAATTTTTCTGCCCAACCACATTATATTTGTATCCTGTCCTAGCACACGCTTAAATAGTCTAGTGCTCAGGAGATAGCAAAAACGTTCACAAATCACGCAAATGAAATTCCTTTGGTGTAAAATAAAATTTATAAAGCAGGCAGCTGACAAATATGTACACTCTACAACTTCACTCCGATCATATGAACAATAAACAGGCACAAATTTACATAAGAATGTTCCACAAAAGAAGGGAAACATGACATATTCACCCATGAACTGGCGGAAGAATAGAGAGAGTAAGAGATTTGTCAAAGAATACCAGTAAGCCATGCTTGAGCGATTCCTCCCTCACCATCTTGTAGAAATACGCTCTTGGCTGAAAACTTATACGGTCTAACTTAGTGCCAGTAGGTGGTTTTAGGCGTATGAGATTGCAACCAACGCCCACCCTACTCTATATATATACTAGGTCACCCAGCCCTACCTTTAATTTAGCATTGTTTCCATTGTAAGAATTGGAACAACCACCGTTGATCGGAACAAGTACAGCACTTTTATGTGTGGACAACCATACAGCATTTAACTTCTCGTAGGTCAAGGAGGAACTTAACAGGTCCAACTATGTGTGTGTACCATGTGAACGCGGTGCATGCATTCATTTTATATATGAATTCAACTTCTACTTTCAATTTAAGCAATAAATGTATGGAAATGCCACAAATCTTTCATGTAAAAGCTGTGACGAGATTATGATCTGAACATGGACAATCTTTCATATAAAAGCTATGATGAGATTATTATCTGAAACAATAAGTGTTCAGATCCCAATGTGAATTGGATTGATTGAGGTGGGCATCTACCTTGCTCCAGCTAGCATTCAAAATCACCATTTTGGTTGTATATTTTTTTATTTTGAGCAATACGTGGCAGAGTTCTATAATTTATGGAATATTGTGGTAGGAGGCATGCTCGTCGAAAGTGAGGCATATGTCATGACATAGGGGTAGGGTTACGAGTGTGTATTTATGAGGATGAGTGTGTATCAGTGTCTAAACAAAAAACATCTCACCATTTTGAATTGACCGTGTATATATGTTGAAACATGAGAAAATAATGTTTGTTTTTTTCTTGAGGTTGCAAAGACAAATCGATACAAGCACAAAATGGTTGAATCATAATCCAATCAATCCATCCAATTCCAAGCAAGCGGTCCAAGTCGGAGAATAATTTGGCTCCATGTCACTCTCCTGCCCCGACAACAATTCAAAATGGTAGTTCACATTCCCGTAAAAAACGGTAGTTCACTTTCAGAACTTCCACGCTACAGTTTTCGCTTAGGTGTTGTATCACTCAAACCCTAATCTCAGGAAGATTGATCGGTGACGATAGCGTTCGAACGAGGGAGGAGAGGAGTATGGAAGAAGACCATGTCGGGCCCACTTGGCAGGGGATAGAGGGGAGGGAGGAGATGAGGGGAGGGAGGAAGAAGACCATGTCGGGTCCATAGCATCAACAGAAAAGTGTGCTTCTTTAATTTTTGAGCTGCTCATTTATGCAAGCTCAGTTAGCTCAAAAAATATGTAGCCCAGTTTGCTAGAGCAAGTAGGAGACAATGCAAAGAAGACTTAGGCTAGGAGGCGCCAGACTAATGGAAACTAGGTTGCGGATGAGATAGTCCAATCAATTCCTGTGGAACGAACGTAGAAGGTCAAAACATGTATTCCTCCGACCGAGGAGGACCAATCCATTTCAAAGCTTGTGCAGAGTAAACTGGAATCCATTTTTCGATATTACAAAAGGCAAAAGTGGAAAACAAAGCATCGCGAATAAGATCGAGTGCTCGACTTTTCACTCTTCAGCACATGAGACTAACAAAGACTGCGGTTTGATATGAAAATATTAAGTTTGGTATCGAATGACAACATTCCAATACTCTATAGTGCAATTGATTTAGCAAAGATACAGTGTGTTTAGTTGAATGCACTACATGATGCAATGGTCATGAACTATCTATCTAGAATCATTTCATACATGAACCAAATGACATATGCAATCAAACACACCCTACATGATTCCAGTTTCTCATTAGCCGTTACTGATTTTAACTTTCAGCAAGAAATGTGCCAACAAATGTTAGATATGCTAGTGTTTAGCTACATAATCAATCGGTTCTGGAAGAACCAAAAATGGAAAAATCAGAATACAGTCAACTATGATTGTGTATACCCAGCATATGTATACACTTCTCTCCGCACTCCATGAGGAAGCAGTATACTGCAGTTTGCTGGGTGCATGACTAAATTCAGACGATGCGGCCTGCTTTACGATCACTGGCATGCTTGATGAGCACATTAAGAACTGAGCTAGCGTAATGGGATTGTATCAGTCAGTCAGCTGAGTGTATGCGCATCCAGGGTTGTAATTGTTGGCACTTGATAATGTCTATACACAATCAATGTCTAACCACAATTTGCTGCATGGTGTAACTATGAGTCTAGCTAGCATCTTGGCTGCTCCATGCATTTTTGAAAGAAACGATTTTCCTGCATCATTGACTAAACTAGTAAATAAGCCAGAAGACAGAACGCTATCTATATTGCTAGATAATAGGATTAATAGCCTTTGTCCGCACCTTAAATGCAAAACCAATATCTGAAATGTCAATCTGAAGCGTCACTCTCCTAAGCTTATCTTCCTTGGATTGCCCTAGGTTCATGAATCCCTACAATGCAAACTCCATCAAACATTGGGTTGCCTTTCATTTCATTCCAGTGCACCTAACAATTTGAACATATTTGCATACCTGATCACTCAAAATCATGCACATGTTAGAAAATTCAAGCATTCCACTGCTGGGACTTGAGTTGATCCACAGATTTCGATGTATGATCTGTTGAGCTGAAAAAGGTGTGTATAGGTAGGTTAGAATTATACAATATGAGGTGATGTGCATTCTTTCAATATGGCAGGAAGTGTTACCTCTCCTAGAGTAGTAGCCTTTTTCTTGCAATGCTGGAAAGTATTTGCCAATGCACACAGTACCATCTGCCCAATATTTCATACATAACGGAGATTCAGAAATGTAGAAGACTAATTAACAGAATAGGGGGGCAGGAGCAAAAGGAGTAACAAAGCTCTGAAGGCTCCTAACAATTGTGACCTTACCTGTTGTTGTTGGGGAAGACAAAGGATGCTATCCACTACTGCTGACTTGAACACCTTTGATAAGGCTATATCCATATGGTCAAATTTCACCTGTAAATAAAAATATTAGGCTCCAATACTAAAGATGATTCAGGCACTAAACAAAATCATGTCAAAGAATTTGGAAATGGCCAAGTAAAAAGTAAAGTTCATTGTAGAACTACTATACTAATATAAGTAAATGTATACAGGTTATTTAGTAGAAGATTAAGAGACAATTAGCAACATTCAAGGCTAATGATGTCCAAATTCAAATTGCTTTCAGTCAAAAGTTACAATACCATATTTATGTTATCATATAGATGACATAGCTGGCCAATGACAATTTATGAGAGAAGCCATCACCTCAAATTTGATTGTTATACTTAGGAATCAATCTAGTTTTATGTTATGTCTGACTAGAAACCACCTATCATTTTCTTGATGAACTGTAAAATATCGTGAGAAGCAAGACATACGATTCCTAACTCTTGATCAGAGGAATCTTGTAGCCTTGCTTCAAGAACCTCCACAGCACTCCTGGAATTCAGAAAAACAAGAATGTTATACTCCAATAGCTTGCATTGCTGAGCTATAGTTTGCGGACAATATCATTGCTTCATCCGAAACAGAAGTGATTTACCTGCAAACACCTAGAGCCTTTCTCATGTCACCAGTGGCTGCTGCAACTTTCTGCTAAAATATAATTCACAAAACATTATAAAATGTACATAGACGAAATTACTGAGTACAATACTCTTGTTTCTGTCAATGAAACTCATAATGCAAACATTGCAGGATGACTGCACTTACTCTAGCACAGAACTCCAGGGCCAGTGGTTCAAAAACATCGTACTCAAGAACCTGTACAGGTAGCATTAAAAAACATATGAACAACAACCAATTGAATTTAAGTAATTGGAGATAGATGCATAGAGATTTGAATTGGCAACATGAGAAGATATTTACCTTTAGCCTATGCTTAATTATGTCAGATATTTGATCCTTGGAATAAGCATGGAAAGTTACAGCAAGATGTTTGCCTATCAATTAATAAAGTAGTAAAAGCCAGAGGAATGTTAGTTTACTTCATATCAGAAATTGCAGCATTTGACACTGTCAGCAGTGCTTACAATTTAAGGATTCAAGCTTTGGAAGAAACCAATCTGCTAGGTCTATGGCATTCGCAATTCTTGAAAAATAGTATTATGAGTCTGCAAAACTGTATTGATTGGTCCATTGATAGGTGTAAGCAACCTTCAAAACTTCACCTATTAGTATGCATCTTGAATATGGGCAAGTCGTAAGCATGAAAAGATCATGTAGCACAGCCCGGTCTCTAGTTATTAAGTAGTCCATCTCATCCACAATGACCAACCTGGCCTAGTAGCATGCAATTCAGATGGCAGGATCAAAACAGAAAGAAAACCCCAACTGTCACAATGGATACTAGCAGTTGATACATCATTCTTCTTGGAGCTGATTCCTTGTTGGAAAACATGCTCTGAAGTTGCTGAAGTGGTGACAGTTTGCCGCTTCCCTTTTTACGGTTCTGAAATTGTCCTAGTATCTGCATTAAAAACTCACTTTGTAAATATAATTTTTGGTCGAGTTGGACAGGCATAAATAGATCAAGTCTATAACCGAGTAGCCGTTAATACCTTGCTAAAAATCTCGGATGTGTTTGCTAGGTTTGTACAATTGATTGCTAACGAGTCAGGTGTCTCCATTCCCACCTGCATTCACACATAATTAACACAACAAATCAACAAAAGAACGCTCGAAAACTGGAAATTACAGTTGAATGTGAGGTGTTTTCAAAGCCTACCTCATCTGCCCAACACACCAAGCTATCCTTGATCTTGTTAATAGATAAGGTCTTCCCCGTGCCGGGGCACCCGCAGACATACAGGCTCCCAGCCTTCTGCTGCTCGACGCACGCCTTGCAGAACTCAAACACGCGCCTCTGCTCATTGTCCGGGAAACCAATTCACACGACGGCACCGTTGCCACGTGAAGCGCCTCCTTGACAGCCCTCATCTGCGCGGTATCTGCGTGGCACGACCAATTCGCCATCAGGCCCCAACACGAAGCAACTAAGTGTACACATCGGTTTGGATAAAATGGAAATTGAGAGGCTTGCCTCGAGGATTCCACTTGGGATTCTCAGCCGCGACAAAGTCGCCGTAGAGCCGCTTCCTCGAGGACTTGGGCGACGCCGGTAGCAGCTTCAGCGTGGGGACCTGCAAGATCGAGCGGTTGGTGCGCATTGCAACGGGGGAACGGGTGAAAGGAAGCTAACGGCCGAGCAGAACTGCATTGGAGACCCAGCAGAGCATACGTCTCAGGCACCGGCGTGCGGGTATCGGTGAGGGGAAGTGTGCCGCGACGTCGCCGGTGACTCGCCGGCTCGGCCTGGCGTCAGCCGACGCTTGACGCCGCGCGGCGTGCTCGCCGCGGCAGGGGACGGGGTAGCGGCGGGGGACGCGCCCGCCGTGGCGCTGCGGAGAGTCGGCATTGCTGCTTGGCGGGGCGAGGAACCGGCGGTTACTTGGGTGATGTGGGGGAATTGGCGGGGAGACGGAGGCGGGTGGGGAAGAAAAGGGTGCGGAGTGCGAAAGGGTTTTCCGGCTTCGCGCGGGAACGCGAGAGCACGGACGTGGGATGTGGGCTGGGCCGTATCGGGGCCTCTGGGATTGGGCTGCTGGCCGGCCGGCCGGCAGGGGGGAGGTGGCCGATGTGAGCTGGGCCGTATCGGGAAATCTCTTAGATACGTGTCGAGCCCACGTATCGAATATATTATTAGTTTTACTTTTTCTTTCGAAAAATACGCGACGGAAACTATCGCCACGCCAGCGTTCTGTATCCATGTCCGACACGTATCCGACACGCGGTACGTGTCCTCTCCGCCGTGTCCGTGATATGAATCTTGTGAGTATATTCTCTTATGATATTTTGAGGCACTTTATTTTAATCTAACATCTAAAGTTATCATATTTAATCAGAAGAAAAGGTAAGAAAACAGTAAAGGGGCGTTTTCCTAAACAGAACATGTAACACGGAGAAAACTACTTTGCGACTTGAATTTTTTTTATCGTCTTCTTTGGTGAACTCAACTTCTACTTTCAATTTAAGGAACGAATAATACCACAAATATGTTTTTGTAGAAAAAAAAGTAGGAGCTTTAAAAAAAACAAGTATATATGTGCTATATACATGTATACTTGTTAATTAGAAAATACACAGCAATTCTTGTTTCCTAATGTAAAACGAGCCTCATGCATGCATCTTGGGTCAACTTGGATCATCCGTGCAGACTGTTGTGCTAAGGGTCAATTCGTTCCACCCAATGCAACTGCCATAAGCACAGCACAACAATTATTTTTCAACAGTATGGATGGCATTGCATCATGCTCAGGCTCTCATCTCTCCCTCTCTGATTTCTCCTCAAATTCATTTTTCTTTCTCAACTCTTTAACCCTAGCTACAATTTCCCAACTTCACGCATTCTAAGGGGTGTTTATTTCTTTAGTCCCTCCTAAAATTTCTGTCATACCGAATATTTAGATACTAATTAGGAGTATTAAATATAGACTAATTACAAAACCAATTGCACAGATGGAGACTAATTTGCAAGACGAATCTATTAAGCCTAATTAGTTCATGATTTGACAATGTGATGCTACAGTAAATATGTGCTAATGGTAGATTAATTAGGCTTAATAGATTCGTCTCGTGAATTAGTCTCTATATGTGTAATTAGTTTTATAATTAGCTCATATTTAGTCCTCCTAATTAGCCTCCGAATATTCGATGTGACATGAATTTTAGGAGGTCCTAAAGATCCCAACACCCCCTAAGATAGAATTGTAGCAGATGAGTGATGAGAAACAGCTAGCGCTGGCGCACTGGCACACAGTGGTGTCCCCAGCAATATCATGACCACGAACCAAATATGGGTGCACCTCCGGGAAGCTATGAAAATGCATTAGTGAGGAGTGAAACTAAGGTTCCAAGCCCCGTCCCATGCTAATCCTCTTACCTTAGCCTAGTAATCAGTCATGCACATCAATCTGTACATTGGAAGATGGATGTTCCTCGATTGCTAAATCTAACCATTTGTTACGACACACACGATGATTTGGTTGTGAAGGACATGTACCACAGGTGAAGTTGGGAAAAAGATTACCCAACCTCTGTAGCTTACGAGGACCTACTTTAAGCGTAACTTCGAACATATTTGCATATGAGCGTGGTTTGAATGGTATAATTTTTTTAGCTGGGAATACCCAACTCTCGTATCGTGGCTCCGCCACTAAATAAATTGTAAGATGGATTTTTATGATTTGGTTGTGAAGAACATGTACCACAGATGAAGTTGGGAAAAAGATTACCAAACCCTTGTGGCTCACGAGAACCTACTTTAAGCGTAACTTCGAACATATTTGCATATGAGCGTGATTTGAATGGTATAATTTTTTTAGTTGGGAATACCCAACTCTCGTATCCTAGCTCCGTCACTAATCACACACGTGCATCCTGGCTCTGCCACTAATCGCACACGTGTCGGGACGTTCTGATGTAGTACTCCCTTCATCCCAAAATAAATGCACTTCTAGAGTTTGGGTGAAGAAATCAATGTTACACCCTTATAAAGGTGTAACATTGCACTTTGGAAGGAGATAAAAAAGTAGAAACTGGAGTGATCCAATTCCTAAATATACACTTATTTTAAGATAAATTTTGAACTCTATAAATGCACTCATTATGTACGGAGGGAGCATGCCCGTACAGGACGACCGTAGAACAGCAACGTCAGAAATGGTTATCTCGAGGTTGCGAAGGCAAATCGATACAAGCACGAATGATTGAGTCGTAATCCGTCCATCCATCCAACTTCCAAGCAAGCGGTCCAAGTCGGAGAAGAACCCGTTTGTTGGCTCCATCTCACTCGCCTTCGCATCTCTTGATCTCCAGATCACCTGCCCCGTGGGGCGCCTCCACCGCTCCAATCAAGCACGGCAAACATGTGGCTCCCCCTCGCCGCGGTTGGTTTCTCGGTTTGTTCACTTCTCCTCTCCCTTGCCCCGCCGTCTCGTCTCCTATCTCCTGTGGCCGTGTTGTGTTGGGTGTGAGGGGGTGAGAGCGTGGGCGCCAGACGCGAGGCTTCCCGAGGGATCCGGATAAGCAGCCGCCAGCCAGCACGAGTCCACCGCCGGCGCCTTGACTTCTTGCGAGGAACTGGCAGAGATCTGCCCATCCATCCATAAATCGTAATTCATGATCTACACATCCTATATTCTGCCCGACATTTCTGAATCCGCATCCTTGTTTACTGCGAAAATACTGATGCGCACATGTCCCCTCCGATCTCAATCTCGAGGCGGTAGCAGTAGTATAATCGGCGGAGGAAGACGCATCAGCGAAACTAGGTGGGAGGAACCGGAAGGGAGCTTGGACCTTGGAGAAGGCAAGCGGACCAGGGGAGTGGAGGTTCTTGGCTTCTTCGTCATCCGCTCCGTTCCTCTTCGTGTCCGGGAAGAAGCGCCTCCGCTGGCGTGTCTGAACTGATCCTCCCGTGCGCGATCCTCTCGAAGAATCCATCGCCGGTAAATCCAGCTTCTTTTCCCACTTCATCTGCTCAGACGATAGGTTTCTTGATGCCCTCCGCTTCGTTGTCCGTTTAGTTTCGTGTGTGTGCGTCGATGGAATAGCAAAAAGGTTATATCTTTACCTTTTGCGTGGGGTACCCATGTTGCTGGATAGATTACATTATGAAAACCTATGAATAGTGTATTGGTTTCTCTCGCTTTCGTTCTCTTGTTCTTTTGCCTTTTCTTTCTCTGTTTAGCAATTACGATTTTCGGTATTGATGTCTCTCTTTGCCAGCAAGGAAAGTAGAAAATTGCTCCGTTTTATTCTATATAGAACGGACACAAGCAAGTATGGTATACATGAGAAAGACAGGGGCTGTGAACTTATACAATGTGTTGTTGATATGGTGGCAGTGGTCGACCAATTCAGCATTCCAATCTTCAGCCATGGCCGTGGACACCACTGAACCAGAGTACTGGCTCAACTGGAAGTTTTTGCTGTGCGCGCTCTGGGTGTACTCCTGCATGGCTTTGGCTTGCTTCTTGATTTGGAAGTACGAGGGGCCCCGTTCACGGGACAGCAATGGTGATGACGGCGGAGACAGAGAGGAGGCGCCGCCCCGGGCCGGACCTGGAGTGGTGTATCTTGAAGATTGCTGGAAGCCGTGCCTTGAGGAGATCCACCCTGGCTGGCTGCTGGCATTTCGCGTTGTGGCCTTCTTCATTCTGGCTTCGCTTCTTTTGATCGACATAGTCACTGATGGATGGAGTATCTTCCTATACTACACGCAGTAAGCTAGTCTTCATCCTCATTGATAGTAATTCCTGAAAGTAGTTTCACTAGTCACAACTCAAAGAGTACTCATCATTCAAGCACAGCACATTTCTTACTGAATAAATATACTGAACATTTTTTTAACCTTTTGTTGTTCTTTACTTTTGACAGGTGGACGTTCTTGCTTGTCACCTTGTATTTTGGGGTATGTAGTTTGCGACTGAAGAAAAATATTTACTTTCGCTGTTGGCCACTCTATCATTTACGGTTAGCTGCCCCTGTGACAGACTTCACGTTGTATTGAACTCCTGTCGACATTGAAACAGAGACCAATTTGAGTTTTCTCTTGTAGGATTGATCTGAAGCAGATTGTAGTTTAGATGTGCTTTCTCAACCCTATTTTGCAAATACTTTCTAGTTGATTTCACTGACACCTTCTTCATCTTTAGCTTGGCTCGCTGCTTTCAATTTACGGATGCTATCAGTATGCTTACAAGATCAGTGGAGATGGATCTGATCTGATAGGATCTGGTGCAGATCATGGCACATATATCATTGCTCCAACAGGGGAAAGTGCATATGGCCATGCAATCAAAAGTTCTTGTTACAGTAGAATACATGGAGGACAAGAAATTGCAGGATTTTGGGGTTACCTCTTCCAAATTATGTTTCAGGTAACCCATCATAAACATGTCTTGTCGCTTTGACATAAACTAGGTATGGTTTAAATTGATCAAAATCACAGGGAAATAGGAAAGCTGATGACATCATGACTCTACTTGCTGCTCTACTTAAATCCTGTATTCTTGTTTCCAGACAAATGCAGGTGCTGTGATGATTACAGATCTGGTGTTCTGGCTTATTTTGTACCCTTTCCTTGCCCACAATCAATATGATATGAATTTTGTGAGTATTCCTCTTCTGATATTTTGAGAAACTTTATTTCAATCTAAGATCTAAAGTTACCGTATTTAATCAGAACAAAAGGTAGGAAAACTGTAAGGGCATGTTTTCCTAAACAGAACATGCAAGGGAGAGAAACTACTTCGTGACTTCAGAAAAAATAAATAAAACAATGTGTCTGTGCGTCTTGTTTGGTGATCCATATTATAACAATATGTCATTAATTCTTATAATATCCATTGCCATATTTTGTACAAAGTTACTTGCAAGATCACGATTCACAATTCAAGAGGATTTTGGCTAGTCCTATAATAGCATAGCACTCAAGGGTTTGTGTGATATGTTTTTTGTGGATAGGAACATTACTTGTCTCACAATGGTTCATATATGCTTGTTGGATCAGCTTCTTCGTATAGGATCACTTTTTTGAATCATTTTTCTATTATAATTTAATTAATGACTTAAATATCTCTTTGCGCGAAATGAGCATGCCTACATGGTTAATACAGATGCAGAAATGATAGTGTTCTCCACTGTCCAGTGATTCAGTATTGCTTTTCAGTAGTTACATCTTGCAGTCTGGTTCTTTAGAAGAATGACAAAAGCAATTACTTGATTACATTCTACACGTGCTATCGCCATGCTACACCCAATAAGAAACATTTCTTTGATGAGGTTTGTTATCTGCATTCTTGGCAATTCTACATACTGTTCTTATAGACATTGCGCATCACAGATTCTGATTGGGACACATTCAATTAATGTTGTCTTCCTAGTTGGTGATGCTGCTCTAAACAAATTGGTAAGCATTTCATGCCAGAATAGGGATCCATATCATGATTAACCAATCTCTCTATTGATCATTTAATCTACAATGCAGCATTTCCCATGGTTTAGGATAGCATATTTCCTGCTGTGGACAGGCCTTTTTGTCAATATTCAGTGGATCATCCATGCTAACGTGTCAATTTGGTAATACATGCTAACTTTTTTTTTCTTGCTAATGAGGTGAAAACTCTTGATGTGTAATGTGGTTTGTGTTTGTTTAGGTGGCCCTACCCATTTCTAGACCTGGCATTCCCTGGAGCACCTGTATGGTAAGCTCTACTTGATGAAAGAAGTACTTCTGTTTTGCTCTGTGATATCCTCTAATTTGCAGCTATAGCATCAGTAGTCCGTATCAGAAATGTAGAATCTAGACACTAAATGGAACTAGAAGTTCAAGATTTACACAGCTATGAAATTTTATCGCTACATTCTTTTCATGGCATCTGATTCAGATCCAATGAGAAAAAAAAAGTACCTAAAGAAAAGACACTTGAAAAAGTTTCCATATACTACATTAAAAGAGGTATTATTTCAGCCACATCGTGCGTTTCAAGGCTAGCTTAGTGTTGTCTATGCACACCTAGAATAACCAATTTTTTAAGTCAGATAGTGCTAGGTTCAGAAATAGTGGTACGGCAGCAATTTTGCCTTTTACTTTTGGTTGGGTATAATGTTCAAGTTTTGGGGCTTCCGCTCAGGACATTTTACTTTTCAGAACATCTAGAGGTATGATACACGAACAGATAGAAGAACATACAAAGGAAAGAACAATTTGATGCCCAAATAGTTTAGGTTATTAGCTCACTTGGCAGTTGGCACTCAGCTCCAGCAAGGAATTTGTTATGATGCTCTTTCTATCACACACCAGTACTGTTTTTTAAGTTGTTAGATTTGTGCTGCAGACTGCGATTTCAATCAATAAAAGAAGAAACTGTAACTCCTGCCAGGTACCTGGTGGTGGCCCTGCTGCACTTCCCGTGCTATGCTCTATTCACCCTGGTCCTGAGGCTCAAGCATTCTGTGTTGGAAAGCTGGTTCCCTCAAACTTACGTCAAGTAATCAGAGAAGGCTGTAGTGGTAGTTGGTTGTCCCTACACTACCCCCTGCAAAATGAGCGGGTATTCTGCTTACTGTCTACACCCCTGAAATCACATTGTTCAGGAATAGATTACACCTGCCTGTCGAGGGTTACCCCTTGAAGCGGACATGTAAAATTGGCAGAGCATGCTCCAGAAATTTTGAGATCAACAGCCCGATGGAGATTTGTGTACAGTCCATCATATACATCATTATCTTTTTTTTTTACTGTTGTCGTGTTCATTTTTAGCACCTGTCACATTGAATGTTAATACTAATTAGAAGTATTAAACATAGACTATTTACAAAACTCATTACACAGATGGAGGCTAAACGGCGAGATGAATCTATTAAACTTAATTAGTCCATGATTTGATAATGTGCTGCTACACTAAACATTTGCTAATGATGGATTAATTAGGCTTAATAGATTCGTCTCGTCGTTTAGCCTCTGTCTGTGTAATTAGTTTTATAATTAAAATATATTTAATTTTCTAATTAGTCTCTGAATATTCGATGTGACACAAATTAAACTTTAGATCGTGGAACCAACGTTCCCACCAGTCTTTCTCTTGTAGCCTGCTTGTAGTTGTAGGCATGAGCATATAATGGGCCTCTTTGATCTTGGGCCCATTGAGTGCTTGGGCTCACAGTGAACCTAGATGGGCCGTGGTCCAGTCCGATGTGGGCCCAGCGGAGACGTGCTGCTCGCCTCGCTCGCCTCGCAGCCTGTCTGTCTGTAGAAAAGGAACTATTAGAAAAGGCTGAGCACTTGTACTGCAGCGTGGCATGGCAGGCCGCAGAGTCACGTGCGCACAGCGAGGCAGTAGCCACTGGCCACAGGCAGACAGCCAGCTGCTCGCTCCCGTTGGCTCCGCCCGTCCGCCCCTCTCTCACCCCGACGGCGACGCCCGCCACGGTCTCCCAGGCCGGCGAACAGATGGCCCTCCTCAGTCCTCTCCTCACTCACTCACGCCGTCGTACGCTAGCGCTGGCGCCTTGCGCCTTGTCGTTGCTCCCGTCTTGAGGCGCAGCCGGCAGCTCTAATCTCTCTCTCTCTCTCTCTCTCTCTCTCCCCCCCCCCCCCCCCTTGTGAGTTGATGGGGGTTTTGTTAATCTCAAAGCTGCGACGGCGTGTGCCCCGGCGACGGGCCGTTCGCTTTGTGCCGGCCGGAATCCCGAGGAGGATCACTGTTGTTCGGTACGGCCGGCGCTCACATTCCCGCCCGGCATCCGCGCCGCCGGCCGTAGAATAATCGCCGGGGGGTTTGGTCCCTTTGGATTTGTAGGCGAGCGCGCGGGGTGGTGTGAGGCGACAAAGATTCTTTTGCCCCCTCGCTCTCGCTGGTCGGAGTTTGGGTCGGTACATGACAGGCGTGCCGGCGCGGGGTGGATGCGACACTCTGCTCCACCGGACTCGGAGTCCTGCTCGATCGTGGCTTCATTTGTGCTGGGCTGCTGAGCCTGCAGCGAGTGCTCCATAAAACAGCAGGACCCACCACAAAGGCGATATTTTACATTTTTGTTACACCTGAATTTTACGATGATCTCTTTTTTCGTTTCGTTTCCCCAAGATTTTCTTTGCACGCCGCCGTCGCTGCGGGAGGAGGATGTCGGCGTCTTTGCCCCATCCCTCTCCTCGTGACGTCTTCGGCAGCTGGCAGCCAATCCATCGTCGAGGTGGCCCACCCCCGATCTTGCGTACTCCACCGGGCATCATCCGCAGCTCCCGTGGAATCATTGCAAAGATCCAAATCACACATATAGCATTGAAGCATACACTCCTAATTACAATCTAAAGCAACTACTCAACTTTCACGAGAATAGGTGATAGCACTTACTCCTGGTTAGAACCATGTGTAGAAAGCAGAAGACCGTAATAACTATAAAGACATCAAAGCAAGATAAGTTAGCATGAGTAGAAGGCTGAGTAAGTACAAACAGCAATAAGGAGGGGGTAAATAATCAAGAAGTAAGAGTATATAAAAGAAACAAGAGTAAGGAAAATTAGAACAAGGTAAAATAAGCATAGTAATCCTTAAAGAAAGACCGCTGCTAACTAGATTCACGTCCTACAGTTAACATAGCTCTGGTACTAACTTCTCCTGATTGAAATCTTGTGGAGTGTGGGTTGGCACCATTTTAATTCAAATACTCTCTTCGTTTTGAAAAAATGCATTTCTAGTTAGGTATCGAGCAATCATTTATCCAGATACATAGCTAGAAATACATTCTTTTTGGGTGGAGGGAGTTGCTGCTGACTAATGCTAGGCATTACCGTGGTCGACCGGTACCCGTGATCTTGACCTTGACGCGTACGCCGTGTTGTAGACCTACACCATGGCCCCCCCATGGCTTATGGGGGCATGACGACGGCATGTGTGTCTCAGGTGCGCCGCGGGCCAGTGCACATCTCGGATGCACAGAAGAGAAAACCATGGAAGCGACTGGAAAACAGCTGGTGACCAAACAAGAACAAGGACGGGCGGATGGAGAGCAAACTCACTCGATCATGCACGTACGCCCGGAGGAGCACGGCAGACGGACCAGCACGCCTTGGTGTCTGGTCCCCTCCCCTCCCCGTCCCTGCGTGTGCCGTGTCCTTGGAGAACGCTCGCTAGCGCAACAGCGCAGCACGGAGTGGAAAATCTCACATTCTCACGTCGACCTGCCGGAGCTGCGTTGGTGCACGCTGAAAATGGTACACCCCACAACAGTGCCGCTCTACCAACCAGCTGCAGTACAATGAGTCCGGCCCCATGCCCGGCTACATGCAGACGAGGAAAGGGAAACACCTCGCGCCGGGAAACCCGATGGCCGTCTGTCTATTCTGGTAGCCTAGCCGTCGCGGTTGCTTCGCCTCAAGCCCCTGAATTAATACCCAGGGTGGGGGCAGAAGCAGAACGGGGCTAACGGAAGCTCCGGGGAGGGAACCACGGGGAATGATTAGCCATAACCACAATTAATGGCGTCCATCTCGTTCCAGCTCCACTGTCCCGGCTCACCCTATGCTTGTAGCAGCCGGCAACTAACGCTCACCAACCACGCCGCGGCGGCGACGACCACCGGACACCTCCAATCCTCCATGTCCATGTGCAATTCTAGCTAGCTCCGGCGGTACCACAACCGGCCACTACCACTTTTATCCGTCCATCTGAAACTCGCGGGCCGTTGACATGGCAGAAAAGCGGACTTGTCCTCGAGCTGCTTGGAGCGTAATGTACCCAGCCAGAGAGCCCAGAGGTGGCGGGCGCACCCTCCCTAGCTCCCTGCAGGAACCAGGAATCGCCTCGCCCACCTCGATCAGGCCCAGACTGCGGCGCGTATAACTCGACTGCGCACCGTTCGCGCAACGCGGCAAACGCCCGCCACCAGCGGTGGCAGCCGGCAGCAGCTGGCGGCCACTGGCGCCTTTCCCTGTGGCGGCGGTCCGGCCGGCCGCGGCCGCCCGGTGCCACCAGGGTGCGGTGCGGTGGCGCTGCCCGCGGCAGCGCCATGGCCACGCCGGCCGGCAGAGCACAGCGCAGGGAGCCCAGGCCTCAGGCATCCAGAGCTCCTCCAGACCGCACGATTCAATGGTCCGGCGCAGCGGCGCCTGACGTGCGCGCAGCGGCGCAGGCATGCCGCTGATGCTGATGCATGCGCCACTCGCTCCACGCCCGCTGTTACGCTGTACGGTTACTGTTTCGCTGCAGAAAGAGAGCGGCCGTCTACGCACGCGGTGGGCCTGCTCTCACTGAGCTAGTATGATCTACTGCATCTACCGTGATAACTGCCTGTATTTTGCATGTTTGAGCACCGGCCTGGTGCGTGTGGTACTGTACATTCTGCTGGATTGGTTTGGCAAAGTAGGCGTTTTAATTTAATCCCTCAGTTTTGTCCGAGATCAAATCTGTTTCTCAACTTTCAGCGCGATCAATCTAGTTTCTTAAATTTTTTTCAAGCTCATCCTTGTATTAATGCAGCGCTCCATGTTAACATTGGACTAATTTTATATATTTGAATGTTGCCGCCTCCTCCTCCTCAATTTTCACCGTCAGGAATATAATCTAAAATGAGTATAAGCATATGTACAGTATGAATACGAGTATGTGAGCATATGTCAATTTTAGAGTATTTATGCGTACATCGACTTGTATACTCCCTCCATCCTTTAATATATGATGTTGGCTAACTTAAAAATGAACTAACCAATATCATATATTAGCGGACGGAGGTAGTACGTCCTAAAAGAGCTTGAGTACCCTCTTAGTTTGACAGCACATGCATGACTTTTAAGGAGTACTTGTGCATATATATTTTAGAAAAAACATGTTTTCTGTGTATATTTCAAGAGAGTATGAGCACGTAGATATTTGAACCACATTAGTCTCGAAAGAAACTTTTCATGTCAGTCCGAAAGAAACTTTTCATGTTAGTCCGTACCGTACCATCATGGAGCAGTATTAGGATAAGAATGAGGTCGATCTAAAATTAAAAATTGAGAAACTTTTCATGTTAGTCCGTACCATCATGGAGCAGCATCAGGATAAGAATAAGTGGCGTTTGATTTCCTTTATTTATTTTTAGCACGTGTCACATCGAATGTTAGCACGTGTCACATCGAATGTTTAGATACTAATTAGGGGTATTAAACGTAGATTATTTATAAAACTCATTACATAAGTGGAGGCTAAACGGCGAGACGAATCTATTAAGCTTAATTAATCTATCATTAGTAAATGTTTACTGTAGGAACATGTTGTCAAATCATGGACTAATTAGGCTTAATAGATTCGTCTCGTCGTTTATCCTCCACTTATGTAATTAGTTTTGTAAATAGTCTACATTTAATACTTCTAATTAGTATCTAAACATTCGATGTGACGGGTGCTTAAATTTAAGTTAGTGAACCAAACCAGGCCTAAGGTCGATCTAAAAATAAAAGTTGAGAGACTAAGTTAACAATCTAATATAAAGTGATGAACTTGATTCGAGGGTAAAGTTCAGAATCAAAACGCTATTTTACCGATTGGTCATGACTGAATGCCATCCTTCAGAGTTCAGATACAAGCAATCACAAACACATCGATAAAAAAACTCATCTATGAACGAGCTGAATCTTCGAACGTCATCCATTTCCACACAGAACACACAGTAGCAAGCGAGGAACAACCGGCTGTCCGGCTCAGCCGGGGGGACCGGATGTCGCTGGATAATATAAATATAATAAATATAAAAAAATAAACAGACTAGATTCTACCACTACCACCGTGACACTGATGGACAAGAGAGAGAGGGAGAGGCAGGCCGGGACGGTGAACTGGTGACGGTGACGAGCAGCGCGACAAGAAAGGACGGGACAAAATCAAAGGCGGGCATGTGACTCGCCAGTGCCCAGCAAAGCCTTTTTTACCTTCATCCCCCCCTCTCCGCTCGCCCTTTTCTATATTCCCCATCATTCTCTTCTTTATATTACCTAGATAGCCGTGCGCGCAGTACGCCTCGGCTTCGTAGACTAGTTCATGACAAACATGCGCCCTGTCATTACCGCTGTCGTTGCGCAGATGATGACAACCAGAGAGAACACCGGTGAAAGATTGATGAAATCCTATGCTAACAGGCAGGCAGATGGGGGGGTTTATCTTTGCTAAACGCGCACAGCTGCCGGTAACATGCACTAACTCCTAGTACCGGTATATAGTACGAGTAAATTTTAGCATATTGCTAGCAGCAGCGGTACATTATGATTCCCGATGAGAGTGCATTAGCACTACTGCTTGTTCGCCTCTCGAATTGCAGGCGTTGGAGCATCTGCCGTCTTTTCTTGAACACAAGGCCGTCCATGCCCTTGGAAAGCTGTGAAAAATACCAAATTCACGGAGTTCAAGTGTCCAACCAAACAAAAAGATGAAAAGAGATTAACAAAGATTCTAGGGAGATGGCAAATCCAGCAAGAACATTTTTTTGGAAACTTAAGCAAGAACATTTCCTTTTTTCTGAAAACGTATGCACCTTTTTCGGAAAATCTAGGGGATGGAAAGGAACACACCATTTTGGTCCCGCAACTTTAACCTGAGGGTTAAGTTCGTCCCTCAACATTTTAGATAGGCCAATTTGATCCCTCAACTTCTGTTTTTAGTCAAACTTGTCCTTATGCTGACATGGTGCACTTTGTTGGTACGAGACTAATGTGAAAATTCCTTTTTACCCTTGGCTCATGTAGGCTAAGCATGTATGTGTTATTATGCTCATATTCTCTTGACATATACACGCAAAAATATATTGGTTAACTAACACATAATACGGTTTAAAAAAAATGTATGTACCAAAACTCTTTAAAGTCATGCATGTGCTCGTACGAATTAAATATGAAAAATTTATGTACCCAAACAAATATTTATTCATACTCTTTTGGTATACAACTCAATATATGTACTCATACTTTAAAATCTAAAATCAACATGTGCTCACATACGTATATGTATTCATACTTTCTCAGTAAATATGTATAAATATTTATGTGCTCGTACTTGATTTGGATCATACTGTTATTGTACTTAATGATGGAAATTGAGGATAAATATTTATGTGCTCGTACTTGATTTGGATCATACTGTTATTGTACTTAATGACGGAAATTGAGGAGAGGAAGAAAGAGCTAAGGGTAAAAATGACCTTTTGTATTAGTTTTGTATTAAAATGGGACTCTCACCAGATGAGTTTTAAAAAATAAAAGATGAGGGATCGACCGATTTAAAGTTGAGGGACGAATTTGATCCTTAAAAGAAAGTTGAGGGACCAAAATGGACATTTTGCCGGAAAGGAAGGAGGAGGTCAGGAGCATGCGCGCCCGTGGCAGGTCAGGCCGGTTTGGGGGAAAAGCGCTTGTCGGTTTGCAGCGGCGTGGAGCGGGTGGGGAGCATCAGCGGCGTCAGCGGACAGCGGCCGCGGCAGCCAGCCAGCACCAGCAGCATGGTGGTGGATTGATAGGTGGGGAAGGGGCCTGCCGCTGCTGCTGCTGCCGCTGCCGCTGCTCGTTGGCGTTTCCCTTCCCCTCTTGCCCCCACTACCCACCCCCACCATCTTCCTCTCGGGCGGTCGCGTGAACTCCCCCTCTCCCCTCGCTTTCGCGCTGCGTGCGCGGTGGCATCATTGGCTATCTGGATTGGTCCGGGTTGGGTAGTAGAGAGGCCGGCCTTCTTCTGCTTCTTCCCTGCTGCTGGCGGCGGCGGAGCGGAATTGTGGTGTGGAGCTGTGGGGGGACTGGCGTGCAGCGTGCTCCTCCTCTTCTTGCAGATCATCGTTTGCCGAATTGAATCTGCGGGGCTGTGCGGGCGATGTGGGTGCCGGTGGCGCCGATGTGGATGCGGTGGTGGGTGGTGGTTGCTGGCCTGCTCGCCGTGATCCTGCCGCCATCCACCGCCACGCTCTCCCCGGCCGGCATCAACTACGAAGGTACCTAACATTCTCTCCTCCCATGTCTTCTCGAAAATCTTAACAAAAGGCCATGGCCGACCTTTTCCTATTTTGGAAAAATAAAAGGACGAAAGGCCAACTTTTTCCATTCAGCCAACAGAGGATTTTCAGGAATTTGTTGAAAACATTCCCCTCCTGCAATCAATCGCTGGTTTGAAGTTGGGGTAAAAGATCTCATTTTGGTGAAGGACACTAAAGGAAATGCAGCTGCTGTACCTATACTTCCTCATCAGTCCTCTACTCATCTTGCTTGTCGAGTTCTAGCTGTTTCTTGGCATTACGAATTTGGCGAAGTTGAACCTGCCTGCCTGTGGCTGTACTGCAGTGGTGGCTCTGATGGCCATCAAGACGGAGCTGGAGGACCCCCATAACGTGCTTGACAACTGGGATATCAACTCCGTCGACCCCTGCAGCTGGAGGATGGTCACCTGCTCCTCCGACGGCTACGTCTCCGCCTTGTACGTTATGCTACCTTGTTCATGCCCATTCCCCGGAGCACCAACGGGCTCTGCTTTGGGCTGATCTTCTTACATGTTCTTCTTCACTTGCAGAGGATTGCCCAGCCAGAGCTTGTCCGGGAAATTGTCACCCGGCATCGGCAACCTCACCAGGCTGCAATCTGTGTAAGTTTACTGATCCCCTGTTGTTTACCTCTGGCACTTCAAAATTCAAATTTGAGGTTTCTTGAGTGGACCAATCTGGTTGAAGAAATGACTGAAAGTACTCGGCTTTGCGGATCAACAGGCTGTTACAGAACAATGCGATTTCTGGCTCCATTCCCGGCACCATAGGAAGGTTGGGGATGCTAAAGACTCTTGACATGTCAGATAACCAGCTCACGGGGAGCATCCCAAGTTCACTTGGGAATCTCAGGAACCTGAACTATCTGTAAGATTTTTCCTTCCCCATTCTTGATTTTCAACAGCGTTGTCATTGTACACGGTGATTTCATTTTTGCTCATTGTCTAGTTCTCTTGTTGCCGCCAGGAAATTGAATAATAATAGCTTGTCTGGAGTTCTACCTGATTCACTTGCCACCATTGATGGCCTCGCTCTCGTGTATGCTCTGCAATCCCTTTTTGTTGTTCGTTTTTCTCTTCCCCTACTTTTGTACTAATTCCCGAAGTGTTTTGTTTTATAGAGACCTTTCATTTAATAACCTTAGTGGTCCATTGCCCAAGATCTCTGCAAGAACTTTCATGTAAGTAATTTCAACTTATTCCTTTTCATGGGTATTTTTATTTCGGCCCGAACACTACCACTACTGTAACTACATGTTATGCCATGGACTAATGTTCACTTAATCAAGCTTTCATTTTTACTGTTTGTTCATACAGCATTGCTGGAAATCCAATGATTTGCGGTGCTAAGTCAGGAGATAACTGCTCTTCTGTGTCACTTGACCCACTCTCTTACCCACCAGATGATCTGAAGAGTGAGTTGTTTTTCTCATCATTCATTTTCGGGAAATATGCATTTATTACAGAGGAATTGGCTTGCCTTTTCTTCTGCGTGACACTCACATATGTCTCCTTTTCCTCAGCTCAGCCACAACAAGGCATTGTAAAAGGCCACCGTATTGCTACAATATGTGGAGCAACTGTAGGGTCAGTAGCTTTTGCCACTATTGTAGTTGGTATGCTTCTATGGTGGCGTCATAGGAGAAATCAGCAGATCTTCTTTGATGTAAACGGTAATATTCTATTCAAACCCGTTCTTATGTGATCATGATATTAACCACCTAGATATGAATTGTATTAGATCAATGTAGTAATTGTAGCAATGGCTATGGCTAGCAGTTTATAATTTATGATCTTGGAGCTTTTTCCTTCTGATCTTCCACAGTAAATTTACATGGATGTAAAGATATGCATACTGTCTAAGTGTTCTATGTCAGTTTGAGCTACTGAGGTTTCAATAAGCAGGCTAATTAGGCTTTGACATGTTTCCTCAATAGCAATTAAGCATTGCTCTAATATTCTGCCATATGATCTCCGTTAGGAGTTTTGAAACCACTGATGAATTTGAAGATACAATAGACGCATCTCTCAACATTAGTTCTATGTGGTTACCATCAATAATGCGAGTATACAACAAAAAAACTTTTTGTTTCTTTTAAGTTTTTTTACTAGTATGATCTTCCAATTACTTTTGGTATGTGGGTTATTTCACAATCATGATGTCCCCGTTACTTTCTGTGCTTTTCTTAGCCTTTCAACAATCATGAGCTATTCTTTTTACCCTTCTAGGACTTTCTTCGATATCTTTAGCATGCTTTTTTACTTTCTTTCTCTTGCGTGCTATGGTAATTGAACCTGATACATTCTTCAATGTGCAGACCAATATGACCCAGAAGTTTGTTTAGGTCATCTGAAGCGGTATGCCTTCAAGGAGCTCCGTGCAGCTACTAACAACTTTAACTCAAAGAACATCTTAGGTGAAGGTGGATATGGGATAGTATACAAAGGTTATTTGCGTGATGGCTCTGTTGTTGCTGTTAAAAGGCTGAAGGATTATAATGCTGTTGGTGGGGAAGTTCAATTCCAAACTGAAGTTGAAGTCATAAGCTTGGCTGTTCATCGGAATCTCCTCCGTCTTATTGGATTCTGCACAACAGAATGCGAGAGATTACTTGTTTACCCTTATATGCCAAATGGAAGCGTTGCTTCTCAATTGCGGGGTTTGTCTCTCTCTTCTTGCTCGTGACTTCCATGTGCATATTTTGCTGCCAGTTGACCCAATTTCTTTGAAGCACACAAGTCCCGCTTCTTTTTTTTTTTAAAAAAAGAAGCACTTTGTTACAAGAGGGAAAAAATGACTATCAACGTTGATCAAAATTTTGTATGCGTAAAATATTAACACCTTGGCATTTTTGCTCAATCCAATATGAAATATTTACCCTATTTTTCGATGTATCATAGTTGATGTGAAATGTCTGTGTTCCAACATTTGATTAGTGTTGCTGCACAGAGTTACTGAATGTAGTTTTATGTTGTCTGACATACCTTAGGTTTAGTGCAAACGGGCAAGCTAGCATGTTTTCTTGTATTGTAGCTGATCTTGTTGCACTGCACAGACAGTCACCACACGCTCAATTTACTGTTGAAATCATAATAAGTACATGTGGTTCTGTGCGTGGTCTAATGTGAAAAATCAGATGAGTGATCTGGATATTGCAGTCTAAAAATCTATTAGCCTTATTTAGTTATTTATACACTGATTTGAATACCCGGCTGCTTTCAGTCATATTATGCCAGGCAAACAGCTTGGCTTCTCCATTCTGGTGTCCTTTTATTGAAAACATAATGGTGGTGTTAACTGTTGAGTTATGTTGGTCAAATTAAATCCTACTCCCATTCTTGTTGTGGAATTCTGCAGTAATATGGCCATGCTATATATTGCATTCAAGCCTAGTTTTGGAATATAAACTGAAGAAATTCAAACATCACATATCCAGCTATCTTTAACTCATAACATGGGGGTATCAATAACAGCAAACACCATATGAGCATCGTCCAAGTATATTATCCACTATGCATGCAAATTAACTTTCTTTCGCTTTTCTTCAGAACATGTAAATGGCAAGCCAGCTCTAGATTGGTCGAGGAGAAAGAGAATAGCACTAGGCACAGCACGAGGTCTGCTGTACCTGCATGAGCAGTGCGATCCAAAAATAATCCATCGTGACGTAAAAGCCTCCAATGTGCTTCTTGATGAATATTTCGAAGCAATTGTGGGAGATTTTGGATTGGCAAAACTTTTGGATCACCAGGAATCTCATGTTACCACTGCAGTGCGTGGGACTGTTGGACATATAGCACCGGAGTATCTGTCAACTGGCCAGTCATCAGAGAAGACTGATGTGTTTGGATTTGGAGTTCTCTTAGTTGAGTTGATCACTGGTCAGAAGGCATTGGATTTTGGAAGAGTAGCAAATCAGAAGGGTGGCGTGCTGGATTGGGTAAGTGTGCGTCTTATGGTTTACTATTCTGATTTGCATATTTGATTCAAAGCTTTAAACAAAAAGAAGTCTACCTTTGCTTTTATACCTTCTTTGGCTCTGCCCTTCAGTTCAGTCTTGCAGAGTTTTTTTTCGTTATTACAGGCTCATTTGTTTGTATTTCCATGAACATATTTCCTCTTTACTTTTGTCTGGTTACAGGTTAAGAAACTTCATCAAGAAAAGCAGCTAAGCATGATGGTGGACAAAGACCTGGGTAGCAACTACGACAGGGTTGAGTTGGAGGAAATGGTCCAGGTGGCTTTGTTATGCACACAATACTACCCATCTCACCGCCCTCGAATGTCTGAGGTAATCAGGATGCTGGAAGGTGACGGGCTTGCAGAGAAATGGGAAGCATCACAGAATGTGGACACGCCAAAGTCCGTCTCATCGGAGCTCCTGCCTCCAAAGTACATGGATTTCGCCGCGGACGAGTCCTCGCTCGGCCTAGAAGCCATGGAGCTCTCGGGACCGAGGTGACAGCCCGATCGGTCATCATAGACTTGCCATATGAAGCACGTTGCTGTATTACATTGGATTTGTTTAGGTGTAGAGCCCCTCAGGCCCCCCACAGGGGGAGGCGAAAATTTTTTCCGGTCGATGTAGGGCGTGTGATGTGTTCCTGTGTGTCTATAGCTGTGGTGGAATTCATTTGTACATACAGCAGGATTGTGTGAGGTGAGCCCATCCTTGTTGCGCATCCACTTGGTAGCAAAAGAGATGAGATGAATGAGAGTATATATAGAAATGAAAATTTTCCAGTGCAGTCTGTGCCTGCGTGTGGTTTTGCCTGCTGAAAGTCCTCTGCAGTTGATATGCTGATACTTCTCCGTTTCACCCATCAGTTCATCAGCTGCTTGACATACTGATACTTCTCTGTCAAACGGAACATATGTTTTTTTCAGAGAGAGTGACATATAGACAGAGAGTTGTAACAGGGATATGTTACACCAGAAAGAATATTTGTTACAGACATACGGTGACCGAGTCTGTGTGCACCTGCGAAATGTCGATCTAGCATTGCTGGTGGCATGTGCTTGCACAGTAGATGGGGGAACAGGGAAGAGGGAACTATGATGGGAGAATGTGTAGTGGAAACCATTTGCTACCACCATAGACCGTCAGATTGAAGATGTGTGGTGCATCGTGAAACAACCAGTCATGTAATCCATTTTGCATTTTAACGCCCGCACACTGTTCAAATTAACAACTCATGGTCGTAGTAGGTGGCATACAATATTTGCAACTCGGAGTGTAGATCGATTGCAACTCGAATGATTGGTTGATTGCAACTCTAGTTGCAACCACGCGGGTCGTATTTATTAAACTGAGATAGAAATAGCCCAATTTAATGTGACCAAAGAAGGGGTGGCCTACAGTATTTGCAACTGCAAGGTTGAATTTATTACACTGAGATAGTACTGTTAAAAAGTAGGTGACGTACAGTATAACATGGGGTCATGTGAAAAATGATACGAGGGACTGTACCTAGTAGATGATGGTGGGAGTTTTCAGTGTGTTTTCCACTGCAGCGTGCCAAGCGTCGGTGCAGAGCCGCTGCAAGCCTGCCAAACTAGGCAGCGGCAGCTACATGGAGTAGGGACTAGGATGTGCGTGCGGCGAGCGTCAACAAAAAATGTGATGCGATGGAACCGGTCGATGAAAGTGTTGCTGCTGCTGCATACTAGGGGGTAGCCGCAGCCAGCAGATCAGCACCATCGCCATCGCACAAACTGTTCTCAAGTCTCTGAACTTGTGATGACTCACTGGACGATGAGCGGTCACACAGACGCAGCGCATGCCTTACAATCACCGAAGCAAGCGGATGCAGTTTTGGGCGGATCGGGTGGGTAAAGGTTGGTTTTATAGTAGTAGCAAATGGAACAGATCTTTAGCGATCCCGATGGGCGATAACGGCGCGCCCTGGAGGCCTGGACTGGACTGTCTCAGACCAAAAGGCTCGTCGAGTTTCAGAGTAGCGTTTGAGGCGTTGTCTTGCCTTGGGAACGCTCTGACAAACAGAGTGGATGGCTGCGTAGGATCAGCCCAAAACGTCCGTCAGATATGACAAGATCCTGCGTGCACCTCACATGCCCGTGGGACACGGCCCGGGTCGCACTCGCTACTCAGACGATGCCCTTGCGACGAGCGAGCGCGCGGCACGGCGGCAGGCGGCGTCATGGGCGGGAGCGGCCGGCCGGCAGCCGCTGGAGGCGGTCAAGCGGTGGCATCATGGGGCTCCCTTGCCTCGCCCGGTCAAATCGATGCCGAGCGCGCGCGCGCGCGGCACGGCTCGGTGGCCACGCCCACACGCCGTGGCTGCGGCCGTTTCGACAGGCTGACAGGCAAGCGAACAAGTCGACAGCGACGCGGACAGACGCCGGCAGGCAGAGGCAGCCAGGCGACGGAACGACGAGCGAGCCCATCACTCATTGCGCCTTTGTCCGCCTCCCACGCACGTCAAATCGCCCCGCCCTCGGCCCTCCTCCCGTTTCGTCTCGCTCGCGTCGTTACCTCGCATCATTGCCGGCGGCGATCATTGCACGTCGCCGTCCTTCTCCAGACACCGCGCGTCCACTCTACTACATCTTGGAGCCCATCATCTCCCCCTCGCTCGCAGCCAGCCTAGTGCCGTTATCTCCTCACACCCGTGGTCAGCGCGCGTCCTGTCTGTCACCCGTGGTCCTCGTCGTGGCCAAGAGGGAGCTTAGATATGAGCGCCAGCAGGTGCGTCAAGCTCCTGCTGCTGGTGACGCTGCTCCCGCTGGCGCTCAGGGCCGCCTCGCTGCTCCTCGCAGGCCACGCCGTGCCGGCGTCGTCGTCGTCCCACCGGCACTCCTCGATCAGGAGCAGCGCCACCGGCGACGCTCCCACCACCGCCTCGGCTGCTGGTTCGGCGCGCGGCCGGCCGATTCGCCAGCCGCGGCACCGGCGGAGGACCGAGGGCGCCCTCGCCGCCCTCAACGGCGCGAGGCGGCTCCGGCAGGCCGACGCCGACGGCGGCGGCGTGTGGTTCGAGGACGACAAGAGGCTGGCGCCCACGGGGTCCAACCCGCTGCACAACCTTCGATGACGCCGGCCGGTCGGCCGGGGATGCCGTCGCCCGTCGCTTACTCGCTTCTCTCGGCTCGTGGATGAATCTTATTGCGGGAGGGCAGGAATGGCGACCAGATTTTGCTCCCGGTAACGCCTACGATCTCAGTCCGTGATTATTTCTTTGATCGATACCAGCGTGCATACTTACTCTTGAGGCTCCTCCATGTACATACGACTTTGAATACTTGAATTGAATTGGTGTGAAGAAATCTTTTGCGTTCTGCATTTCCTTCCATTAGTTCGCATATATGCTCCAACCATTATTGCGTATCTAGGTACACTACGAAATTCATCAAATCCTCATGGACAAAAATGTTAAGACAGCTTTGCATGTTCAGCACTTCTGCACACTCTGAATTTCCAGCTCCCTCGGAAAGTGCGCTTAGGCTATGATTTCAGGAGCCAACCATAATTTCGCAGAGACATTGAACCTCTCCAGTTTTCCCACATACTAGTAACTTTTGCGAAGTAAAGATAAATAAAAGAATATCAAGCACTCACTCCAGGCGTTTGAGTCATTGAGTGCATAGACCGATAGACGTACATGCCATGATCACAGGCTTGGGACGAAGCTTCATAGTAGCCTGTAGACTCGACTATTCAGTTTTACTCTGGCACAGAGACGTCCATGGAGTCACTGTTACCGGACGGGTTCCCTTGGTTCTTACGCATTGCACATTTTTTCCTTTCTCCAAAAGAGAAGAAATGAAACAGAGAAAAAAAAAAACCCGGCACCAATGAAGAAATTAAACAAGGAAGGTCACATCCTTGGCTGTGTACTAGTAACTCAGATTCTCCAAATTTAGCAGCCTCTCCTGCAATCATGGTGTCCCTGAATCATGCCGGCACGGCATGCGGAGACCGAGACCGAGACCGAATTGATGTGAAGGGAAGGAACCTAATCTCTGCAACTAGAGACAAGCGCCGCAGTACAGCACTAATCACAGTGCTTGCTTTGCTAATCTATCCATTCCAACCTGGAATTCTAGAAGCATTATATATATATTTTTTTCTTTTCTGAACCTGTCCTCTTTGGAGAAATTAAAAGAGCAGACAGATCGTAAAACCTTCATCGTACGAAGCAGATTCACCATCATGATTCATGAGTGGCAATAGCATACTGTCAACAAGTGACATGATCAGAGGTGACGACAAAGCAAACTACTGACGAGAGTGCACTGAACTGATGAATAAAGTGGCATGCCAAATTAAACAACATGCATTCTGGAGGTCAGCTAGCACGGCGATGAGCTACCGAACTGCTGAAGCGTGCGCACCGTCAGTCGTCGGCTCCGGTGCGCGGCGGCTCGTCGGCGACGACGGTGATCTTGCCCTGGTCGAGCAGGCTGTAGAACTCGCGGGTGCGGCGCTGGTTGCTCCAGTGGTGCAGCTTCCACAGGTAACCCGCGAAGAGGCCCAGGCCCATGCCGTACGCGATCTCCCTCAGCACGCTCGGCGGCCGCCTCCCCGCCGTCTTCGTCCTCGCCGCCGCGTGTGTCGCCACCTTGTGCGCCGTCGTCGACATGGCTGGTAGCTGGTTGTCCCTTCTTCTTGGTAGCTATCCCTGCGCGCACAGATGGTGTCAGATAGCAAGCTGTGCCTGTGCGTCAAGACGAAGACTATGCAGTGATGGAGGTGGGCGCCGGTAAGATTACCCGTCCGAGGTTGAGGATGGAATGGGAACGGAGAGGAATGCCAGACGATAGATGACGGTGAGATCCGAGTGAGATACGAGTTGTGAAAGAACTCCGGTTACACTCCGTAGGGTGAAGAAGCTGGAGGTAAACAAGCAACGGTAGGCGGCATGCGGTGGAGCGCACCGTGTCAGCTTCGACGGCGACGCGTGGCCGTGTCGTGGCAGCCACGCGCGTGAGTGGCAAACGGCCTGCGTCGATCTGCGTGTCTTGGTGGCGGGCTGGCGGCCACCGTGCCACTTTGGACTACACGTTTCAACGTTGGGGCCTGTTTAGCACCCACCTGTTAAAGTTTAACACCCGTCACATCGGATGTTTGAATGCTAATTAGAAATATTAAATATAGATTAATTACAAAACTAATTGCACAGTTGGAGTGTAATTCGTGAGACGAATCTATTAAGCCTAATTAGTCCATGATTTGACAATGTGGTGCTACAGTACCCATTTGCTAATGGTGGATTAATTAGGCTTAATAGATTCGTCTCGCGAATTAGCATAGGATTCTGCAATTAATTTTATAATTAGCTCATGTTTAGTTCTCCTAATTAGCATCTGAACATCCGATATGACACTGTTAAAGTTTAGCACCTCGTATCCAAACACCCCAAGTGTTCTTTGTAACAGCGTGGCCTGTCCTCTGTGCATCCATGAACGATTCAGGGCACTGCATCTGTTCTGTACTTCGGTGGTCTGTGGCTGTAAATTGGGAAGCGTTAAACCCTTTGGGGGCCGCACTTTGTTAATATAGTCAGGAAGAACCCACGGCGTGGTTTACAATCCAAGCAATCTCAAGATATCTTAAGCCTAACTAATCTCCTAAATATAATCCGAATTTGTTACGACAGAAGCTATCTATATCTACAACATGGCTGAGTTATCTTGAGTTGCACGGTTGAACTGATTTACATCATATCTTAACATTCCTCCTCAATCACAACTTTCTAGATTGAGATTGACATTTCTAACTGATGAATAGGAGGTGGCTTTGTGAAACCATTAGCTATCTGATCTCCAGTAGATATGAATCGAATGGACAGCAGCTTTTGTGCTACTTTTTCACGAACAAAATGGTAATCTACCTCAATATATTTTGTTCTTGCAACATGATTTGCCAAAAGATATGTTGTCCCAATATTATCACACCACAGTTGCACAGCCTTTGGAGATGTGATCTCAAGTTCTTCAAGAAGTTTCTGAACCCACATGACCTCAGCAGTAGCATTGGCTAATGATTTATACTTTGCTTCAGTAGAAGATCTTGAAACCGTGGCTTGTTTCCTTGCACTCCATGATATGAGATTGGACCCTAGAAATACAGCAAAACCCACCTGTGGATCGCCTGTCTTCTAGACTTCCTGCCCAATCAGCATCTAAGAAAGCACCGACAAGAGTTGACAAAGACCGGTTTAGCTTTAACCCAATGCAACTAGTATAACTTAGATACCTCAAAATTCGTTTTACTACTGTCATGTGAATTGTGGTTGGCGAATTCAGATATTGACAAACTTTATTGACAGAGAAGGAGATGTCAGGTCGCGTGAGGGTAACACAATGAAGTGCTACAACGATACTTCTGTATTTTGTTGAGTCATCAGGTCCAAGAATATCTCCCTCATAGGCTGACAACTTCTCTGACGTGGACATAGGTGTGTTTACTGGCTTGCAGTTCATCATCCCAGCCCTCTTCAGGAGATTAGATATATACTTCTTTTGTGACAGTAAAATACCATCCTTGATCTTTTTAACTTCAATACCTAGGAAATAATGCAGCTCGTCTAAATCTTTTAATGCAAATTCTGCTTTTAAATCTGAAAGTAAAGCATGTGTTGCTTTCTCTGAAGAATTGACAATGTTTTTCAACTATAATGTCATCAACATATATAAGCAAAAATATTGTAATGTTTCCTCTATGAAAGTAAAACAATGAGATATCAGCTTTAGAGGATCGAAAACCAAGAGACTGCAACTTTGTACTTAACTTCAAATACCAGGCTCGTGGTGCTTGTTTCAGACCATATATAGCTTTATCCAATTTACAAATGAACTGAGGTTTAGAGTGATCCTCGTATCCTGGCGGCTGCCTCATATACACTTCTTCCCCAAGAACATCATGAAAAAATGCGTACTGAACGTCCAGTTGGCGTAGATACCACCCTTTTGATACTGCAAGTGACAGAACCAATCTGATAGTTGTAGCTTTAACAACAGGACTAAATGTGTCCTCATAATCAATGCCATAACTTTGCTTGAAACCCTTTGCAACTAAACGAGCCTTGTACCTATCAATTGAACCATCTGGTTTCCTTTTGATTTTGTATACCCATTTGTAGCCAATGATATTCTTGCTATGAGTAGGAGGTACTAAGTGCCAAGTTTTGTTTTTGAGCAATGCTGTAAACTCATGATCCATAGCTTGTTTTCGATCTTCATTAGTAGCAAGGGCATCATCTAAATTATTTGGTTCTCCATTAGCATCCAGAAAACTGTACCTGACAGTACCATCAGTGTAGGTCTTTAGCTTGCAAATTCCATGTTGTGATCGTGCTGTCGGATGAACAACAAGAGCTACAGCTGCAGCGGTTGGATCAGTCACAACTGCGTCGGCCATATCTGATCCTGCACCCAATCCCAAGGTGGATCCGACGGCAGGTTTCTCAATGGAGGTGTGAACCGGTGCGACTGTCATCTGGTTGCCAGCAGCGCCCCCGGCAGATGGATTCTCCCTTGGTTCACGCAAAGGAGTCCCGGACGGACGCGTGGAGGAGACTGGCTTGGGTGGAGATGGCGCGTGGCCGACAAGCGGTGGCGTGACCGCGCTGGACTGGCCAGTAGCGAATCCCGGAGTTGCTGCATCTAGGACGTCTGTGCCGCCCACAGGCAAATCTTCCTTAGGAGCCGCGCTCGGGGATACCTACATAAAATCATGTCCAAACTATCTATGTTGTGCACCATTGGACTCCAAATTTTCTGCAGATGACGATGGAACATTAGTAGCATCTGTATGAGAATTAGCCACATGATCAAGTAAAGTAAATGAGAAGGAAGAAGCAGCAGCTCAGATCGAAACCATGCACCAGCATTATCATGCAATTCAGCAAAGGAAAGACAGTCTCATCAAATACGACATCACGAGAGATGAATAAGTGGCCAGTAGCTATGTCAAGGCACATATATCCTTTGTGCAGATTGCTATAGATAGAAAAAACCACATCTTTTGGATCGAAATTCTAGTTTTCTAGAATTGTAGGGGCGAAGGTTGGGCCAGCATGCACAACCAAAGGTTCTCAACACTGAATAATCTGGTTTCACCTTGAACAAGGTCTCATAAGGCGTGCTAAATTGGAGGATTTTGGTGGTAGTGTGGTTAATGAGGTGAGTGGCAGTAAGAAAAGCCTCGTCCCAATATTTCGGAGGCATGTGTGCATGAGCGAGAAGCGATAGGCCAACTTCTACTATATGTCTATGCTTGCGCTCGGCATCACTATTTTGTTAATGAGCATGGGGGCATGAGACTAGATAGGTAATGCCAATTTGGCAAAAGAAAGAATTCAAGCGCACATATTCCCCACCCCAGTCAGATTGAACTGAAATAATCTTTCAATTGAAGAGACGCTCGACTAAGGTTTGAAATTCATGGAAACATTTGAAAACTTCAAATTTGTACCGCAGCAAGTATATCCAAGTAAACTTGCTAAAATCATCTATAAAGCTCACATAGTAATTCTTCATGCCAAAAGAATCAAGCGTTGGGCCCCATACATCAGAAAAAATAAGATCCAAAGGTGCTTTGGAGACACTTGTAGACACAGAATAAGGAAGTTGATGACTTTTAGCTTACTGGCAAGCATCACATATGGTCTCAGCATTATTATTACTTGAAACAGGCAAATTGTTTTGACTAAGAACATGATGAACAATTTGAAAAGAAGGATGTACTAATCTTACATGCCTGAAAATTGCTTTATTGCACCTAGCGCTTGTCTTCTGGAACTATGTGCTGCGACAGGAAGTGGATAGAGACCTCCTCTACATCTGCCGTGAAGGAGGGTTTTCTTCGTTGCCTGATCCTTGATTAAGAAAAAATTAGGATGAAACTCAAGGTAAGCATTATTATCTGAGGCAAGGCGATGAAGAGAAACCATGTTTTTGCAAGTATCAGGTACACGAAGGACATTCTTAAGATGTAGATTATGACATGGGGTAGGAACAATAGCTTAACCAATGTGGTTAGTAATCATACCTGCACCATTTGTTGTTTTGATCTGGTCATTGCCGTTGTAGAGATCATGCACGGCCAGCTTGTTCAAGTCCCCAGTGATGTGATCAGTCGCGTCCATGTCGGTGTACCAGTTGGAGTCAGCACCATAGTTGTACGCAGCAGAGGCACTCTTGTTTTTTGACACATAGCCTTCATCAAATCTATACCAGCAATCTAAGGCGGTATGGCCTACCTTCAAGCACACTTGACATCTAGGTTTAGATGTACCGCCATTGTTGGTGTAGTTGCCCTTGTTCCCATTTCCAGCAGGAGGACCGCGGCCACGGTCTGGATTGCCATTACCGCCACCGCCACGATTCCCTCCATGCCCTCGAAAATTGCCCCACCTACCACCGCGGCCACCACGGGAGGCAGAGTTCACCGAGGAGTGTGCGCCACCAGATTGGGTGCCGCCATGGAGCAGATCAAGACAATGATCAAAGGAGAGGCATTGTGTGTAGAGCTCACCAACGGTGATGGGTTTGACTCGTGCAGCGACAGCCGTGACCAGTGGGTTGTAGTCAAGGGTAGACCAGTGAGGATGTGACCAACCAGCTCCTCGTCATCGAGCGGCTTGCTAGCAGCCACCATATCGTCTGCAAGCAACTTCATCTTGGTGAGGTAGTCCACCATGGACATGTTGCCCTTCTTCATCGTTGCGAGGGCAATGCGCGTGTTGATGGAACACGCACGGGTCTAGGATGTTAGCATCTCTTGGATGCCCTTCCAAATGTTGGTTGTCGTCTCCTTGTCGGCGACCTGGGTGAGAACGTCCTTTGAGATGGACGTGAGGAGGTAACTCATGACCTGCTGGTCACGAGCAACCCACTTGCCGTACTCCTCGTTGGGCTTGCTAACAATTTTCGCATCAACAATGGCGGCGATCTCCTTCGGTGGCATGACGTCTGTTCCATCAAGGAGGCCTTCAAGTTGGTCTCCTCGGATGGCCAGCATCACCTATGCCTTCCAAAAGTTGAAGTTATTCCTGGTGAGCTTCTTCGTGATAGGAAGCACCAGGGGTGCAGCGAAGGGATTAGATGAGCTCGCCATGGATGTGTTTGAGGGATGCTCTAGGTACCATGTAAATTGTGAAGCGTTGAACCCCTTTGGGGGGCCGCACCTTTGTTAATATAGCCGGGAAGAGCCCCACGGCGTGGCTTACAATCCAAGAAATCTCAAGATATCTCAAGCCAAACTAATCTCCTAGATACAATCTGAGTTTGTTACAATAGAAGCTATCTATATCTACAACATGACTGAGTTATCTTGAGTTGCATGGTTGAACTGATTTACATCATATCTTAACAGTTGTAGCGTGGCCTGACCTCTGTGGAGTGTGACTTCTCCACGATGTGTTTTGCCCTGCGACCGCTTGTCTGACGATCTTCGCACCCGGCCATGTCAAAGGACAATCGACAACGATGCGCGCGCCACCACAACGCCGTGCTCCAGCAGACGTTGCAGTTGCAGGTGTTCTGAGCCAAAGTACCCACCCACAGGCCATGATCATGCAGGCCGGGAGACCTGAGCATTTGTCAGGTTAGGCTGGGCTTGGGCCACGCCGAAAAAAGCCCGATTCATTTCGGGCTGGAAAATCGTGCTCATGACCGCTCCATGAATGTTGCCGGGCTCAACTAGACCGTTCTTTTTTAGTTGAAAAATAAATCAAAATTGTTTGGGCGGGCTCGGGCCGGTCTGATTTTTTTCGAGCTTGATTTTCGTTGACCACGCCTAGTCCCACAGCAAGTTGGGCACGACAAATCCCAGCGAGCTCAGGTTGGGCCCGCGTGCCTTTTTAGTTGAAAATAAATCAAATTAATTGTTTGGGCGGGTTCGGGCCAGTCCGTTTTTTTCGAGCTTGGTTTTTGCTGACCACGCCTAATCCCCCAACAAGTATGGGTGAGCCAAATCCCAACGAGCTCAGCTAGCTACTACTGTGCCCGTGCGCAGCCACGCCCTTTCCAAGAATCCTCAAGGTCAAAGGCCTCAACATTAGTTCAGTGCGTATTCTGCGACTGCTGAGGAAACCGATGGTAAGCTAAGCAATCT
The DNA here is from genome assembly GCF_000263155.2 of Setaria italica. NCBI lineage: Eukaryota > Viridiplantae > Streptophyta > Magnoliopsida > Poales > Poaceae > Setaria > Setaria italica. The sequence goes on along the minus strand of NC_028454.1, from coordinate 10,144,530 downwards.
AGGATGATGTAAATTTGTTCATCAACCTTTTTTTAGGTAAATCTATTCATCAACAAATCAGCAAGACTGGAACTGACAAGAGAATGGACACTATACTTGAACATGGATTTTTCACACACATGTGGCGACATAAGCCATACAAGCCATTCATTTTTAAATCAATGGTAAGATGGATCGGGGAAGAAGTACATGAATAGGTAATGGATCAAGAGTTGGATGGAGAGAAATTAATGGTTGAGATAAGCCATGTGGTCACATATACATATGTTTTTGCATTTTCCTACTGTACTTAGCTAGAGAGCGGCGGCCTGCCATTCGAATTGGGCCAAAACATACTCCCTCCACATTTCAATATAGAGCATATATATTAGGATTAGTTCCTCAAAAAAATATATTAGGATTAAAATAGAAACAATCCTATTAAGGAGAACTAAGTAAGTGCCTGACTGTAAAAGTGAATTAATCCAACTGATCTACCTAGTGGAAAAATCCTCATGATGCAACACTTGTAGAATCACTTATCTTAACAAAGATATTTTCAAAATCAAGCTTTAGAGTCACTATTTCTCGTTTAAATTGATGACAGATGTGTACAAACTAGAAAATTCATGCCAAGCAGTCATGTATAAATATCCCCTTAGTAAACTAGTATCCACTACCTATTAAAACAGTTTGGTAATATAAGAGCTTGATTGAATAACTCAAAAGAGAAATTGGCCTTTAGTCATTTATAGTTTGTGGATTATCCTATTTAGGGATGAGGGTAGTCAAAAGACCCATTTTCCTAATTTGTGAGATCCAGATTACCACAATGTCTCAGCACAACCTAAAAAATCATCTTTGATGACAGACTAACACTTCTTATTGAATAAGCCATAAAAACTATCTGGAATAGGAGCATGATCTGCATGCATATCTTTAAGTACATTTTGTTGAATCAAAGATCCTAATTCATATGAAATTATGTAAAATCAGATATCCAAATCTTTCTTTGTAGGAAGTGTAGAGCTCCTGCCTTCTACTCATGATCTGTTAAACATGTGCCATTATGCAAGTATAATTGAGATATAAATATTTTTCTATAGGAATAGGTACTCGTATCCTGAAATAGACTAATATTTTCATCCTCATTTTTTATGCATCTTACTGTGTTTTTATGTTTCCAATAATTCATTTTGTCATCTAAGGTCATTTATAATGTGTCTATAAGTTGAACCGTGACCGATTCAAACCAGATTGAACACATTATAGTGGTTACCAACCGCTTGTCGAGTTAAAATTAAACTCCAAACAAAATGTGGATCACGCGTGTCCAGGAGAATAAAATATTACATTCACCAGAGAGTACGGGGCAAAGTATAACCCCTTGCTACTCCACCTACCAATGATGGTGCAATGTACATCTTTTTTATTGAGCTCAAACAATCGAGCACAACACTACATATTTTGAATGTAACTCATCGTCAATAATCTTTTAATCGAAAATTGATAGCACACTACAGATCCTTAATAGCTTGGCCAAATGAAATTGGACAATTATTCCTATTTTTTGCATTTATTAGTAATGTATGAAACTTTTTGTGCTATATCTTGTGCTAAAAACTTAATCGGTTATATGTGCTTTTTGAAGGAAGGAAGAAAGTATATGTGCTTTCATGTGATATTGTTTCATGTATATTGAAACAAGAAAGGGTAGAACAAAGCCATGCAACAAACTAAGTGGGACTTTGTACTTCAGTATTTTTATGTTGAGTTTTGTCCGCCTTTTATTTTTTGGAGCACGCACAGTTATAAAAAACTTTACTAATAATAATTTAATATTTCATAGATTAAAAATGTTAACAAAAATGATCAACAAGCAGCACACACTTGGAGCTCATAATGTATATCAATAAGCACGCAATCGCATCCGCGTAGCACAAAAATAATGATGTTCAAAATAAGAAGATTATAGTATAAATGAAACTTCCAATTATTTAGGCTAAAAAAATAAGTAATGTTGATGGAAATAAAGCTCATACCGTTGATGACACCCTAAGGCATAGATCATGGATGAATGCAATGGCCATGGGCTACCTAAGCTTTGCTTCGACCTTATTGTTGGAGAGAATTGCAGCCACCGGCCGATTGACAGGTGATCCAGTTGATGGACGATCACCATGAGCACGGTCGAGGACATGACAACAAATGACCTGACCCACCACCAAGACACGTGCAAGCAAATGATGATGGTTCATATCAACAAATCGAAAAAAGTCAGCCTAATCTCTTGTGAATAAACAATCAAGTGAGAAAAAAGAAAGAAAATAGACGACCAAGTGTGTAAAAGAAAGGTGGGAAATAAACATTTTAAGAAAACTTGTGGTTTATAGTATATAGATATTGGTAGTTGTTTATCAACAATGATGGATGCAACGCGAAAGAGCAATGATGCTTTTTCTTTTTGTTCTTCTTCATTAACCATGTTTTTTCTTACTCCTTTCTTTACCTCCAATCCATCAGCATCTACACTGTAGGGGGGCACGAGCCCCCTCTCTTGCATCCACAACTCTTTTATTAGTCACTAAACCATTGACACATAGTGTTTTACTATTTGCTATAATAAGTATTTGTGTTTGCAAGATGGATACGGCAAGTATTGGGGTTTGCAAGAGGCGCAGACATCGCTACACTCTTCCATCATTTTATGGCAATACTATTCCGATATCTGTTTAGGCCACAACAACAAAGATCATAGAGTTTGTTTGGTTAGGACCTTGAACCACGCAGCACATCTGGTTGGGTCCGAAATCCAACACTTGGGTGTGATAGCTCCGGCAAGAGTGGAATCAAATACTTCCATAGTGAAGAGTAAAGTACTTGCACTGTATCAGGAAGCAAAAGATCAAGGAGTAGGAGACCATTCTTCCAAAGTATTTGCACTGTATCACGAAGCAAAAGAAGGAGTAGGAGACCGTTCTTCCATCTAATGGCATAGGGTTGACGGCAGGATCGGTAGAAGTCTTGGCATCCAGTAGTTGAGGACTACATGCCGTGGTTTCATGTTCATCAATGACACTAAGGTATATATAATAATTTAATTATAAAGAATATACATTGTGATGCTTTTTGTTGGGATCTTGTATGGCTTTTTCCAGTTCGAATACGCGTGATGCTCAGATATTGTAAAGATTTGCGTTACCCTTGTCTCCGTGTCTCATCTAGAATAAAGCAGAGGAGACCTTTCGATCTAAAAAAAGGGGACACCATATACTTTGGGTGAACATGAAATACTGAAGATCCACCGACAAAGAACCCAGTAGCTACTCCCTCCGTCCATACTATCCGTTTTGTTTCTAGATACATAATTTTTGTTATGCACCTAGATATATATTATATCTAGATACGTAGCAAATACTATATACCTATAAAAGCCAAAACGAATAGTAATTTGGGACGGAGGGAGTATGTCGTTTAAAAAGTTAATACTCCCTCGGTTAAAAATTACAAGCCATTTTAGTTTTGTCATATCAAACTTGTTTAACTTTTGATCAAATTTATATAAAATATATTAACATCTACAATATTAAAAAAAGTATGGTCTATCTAGTGCTAGTTTGATGCTGTATATATTTATGCATTTTTTATAAACTTAATCAAAACTAGAAAAGTTTAACTTGTGGCAAAACTAAAAAAAAGACCTATAAAAAGACTTATAGTTTAGAGTGGAGGGAATAGAAATTAAAAATAATTATAGTTATTGAACCACCATCTAAATTACACCAATGCGTTCCTTACAATAAGAGCTCTAAAACGAGACCTCCTCTTAAGAGTAAATTAGAATGATATTTTCTTAAAGAATATTTTGATTGAGCGAAACAATATTCTAGGTTAAAAAACATATTCTAGGTTTAGGGTAAAATAGTTCCCGCTAAAAGAGAGAGTTGTTCCATAAGAAGAATGATACGATTTCAACTAAAACAAAAACTTGTTCAAGCGAAACAAAATTATATACATATAAACTCACGGCACAAAAAGATTTGTATATCTTGTTTGAGAAGAATTACTGAGATGTAAGTGAAACATAATGTATAGGAATCGAACAGTAAAACTCGTGTGAAAAAACAATCAGGTTGTATTATTTGAATGTAAGTGAGGAGTGGAGAATTGGGCCTATATCCAGCCTACCTAGGCTTTGTTTGATTAATTCCTTTTCGAAAGGGATTGAAGAGGAGTAGAAGGATTAATTCTCATATAAGTCTATAGGGAATTAATCCCTCTCAATCCAGGATTAACCGAACATGACCCTAACAATCCGATGCTTGGGTTGATGCTCGACGTTATTTGGTCGGTTGTAAAGGGAATCCTCCACCGAAAGCCCGACCATGCGTACTGGCCGAGGCCGTTGGTGCTCGAACGAACTGTGGGAGGCCACATCGAATTACCCCTCGTTGTGTGGGGAGTGCAAGGCTGGCATGAACTGAGCCAGCTGAGCCCAGCCAGTGATCTGCCCAGAATGCCGTGACAGGCAAGACCTCACCATCGGGGCCTCCAGCTGTCCAGTTTGGGCTTCAGGGGTATAGCACTGTGACAAATGTTGCAAAATGAAGAAATGGATCATAGTCTCATAGAAAGTAGAAATATATCGTGACCACCAATGCTACCAGAATTAAAAACTTCTACAAAAAATAACCCTCTTATTGTTGTAGACACAAATGAAGGCACAGGATGCGGATAATAAAACATGGCCCTGAATTTATTTTTTCGGCGGGCCCTGTATTTTTTTTTTCTTTTTTTAGGGGAAAAGGAAAGGGTAAAAAAGGGGTTGGTAGGGGAAACAACCCAAAAGAAAAATCCCTTATAAAAAAAAAAAAAATTTTTCCCCCCCCCCAAAGGAAATTTAAATTTTTTTCATTTAAGCGCAAAAATTCGGGCCAGGGAAAGGAGGGTTCCTCAAAGGGGTATTGGTTGGGGGGGGGATTTTCCCCCCTTTTCCCCTTGGGGTCCCCCCCCCCCCCCCCCCCCCCCCCCCAAAGATTAAGGCACCACAATGTAAAATCCATAGTGAATTGTTCTCTTGTCTAAAGAATTCAAAAGAATGCAATGATAAAGGCATGTTCTGCCTGACTTTAGCTCCAAACTCATTCCATATTAGAAGAGAAACGATGTTTAATAGTTACCTTTTCTTATATCCCTTTAAGCTTTCCCGGCGTCCTCCAGTGATCTAATGACATGGTCAGTTATTTGGGGGATAATAATTCTTTACTTTGATGACTCTCCTCACCAACATCATAAAAGAGTCAGCAGAGGGGACAAGCTTCTCATTCTCTGCGATCATCATATCGTAGAACCAAAGTGCTCTTTTAGTGTTGCCCTTCTCACTGTAGCTGCTGATTAACAAGTCGTACAAGTCACTAGTTGGAGCCACTGCTTTCTTCTTCATCACCACCAAAAACTTCTCAGCTTCCTTCAGATTACCACACTGGCAAAGGCCCCTGATCAAGGTGGTAAAAACATCAACACCAGGATGAAGCCCTCTGTGCTCCATCTCGTGGTAGATCTTCACAATGCCTTCTGCATCACCAGCCTTGCCATATCCATCAATAAGTCTCTGGTATGTGTCCCTGTCAGGAACAAGTCCTTTGTCCATCAGTGCCGTCAGCAGGTCATTCACCTTGCGAACCTCTCCTGCGTTGCTGAGACCCCCTAACATATCGTTGCAATTGCTGATATCCGGCACAAAACCTTCATGGAGCATGGTTTCGAAGTAGGCCAAGCCTTCCTCTACCATGCCTTGTCTGAAACACCCGGCAATGAGATGGCTGTACGTAGCATCATACGGCTTCAATCCCATGGATAGCATTTCCTGGAGCAACTGGACAGCCTTGTCGACACTGCGTCGACAGCAATGCGCTCTGATGAGGGAAGTATACACAAACGCATTCAGGTGACAACCTCTGCGGACCATGTCATCCCGTTGCTCGAATGCGGCCTTCAGATCACCAATACGGCAGTAAGCGTCCACGATCAGTGAGTAAGCGATGTCGTCAAGCAGAATGTTCCTCTGCAGCATCCTCTTCAGCAGCAATATCACCTGCTCCACCTTCTCTTCCTCGATCATCCTCAGCGTGAGTGCCACGTGCGCCACGATGCTGGGAGCACACTTCTTGCCGTGAATCCTCTCCACGAGCGCCGCGGTCCTGGCGAGCTTGCCTTCCCGACTCAGGACGCCGATGACGAGCTCGACGGTGCTCTGGTTCGCATACACCCTCTTCTGCGTCATAAGCTCGAACACCTCCCATGCGACACCGAACGCCCCGGCGCGCTGCGCCGACTGAAGCGCGGCGTTGAAGGCAGAGAGGGAGGGGATGATGCCGCGCTGCGCGAGGTAGCGGCAGGCCTCGAGGGCCTCCCCCGGGAGGCGCAGCCGCGCATAGGCGTGCACCAGGAGGTGGAGGCCGCGGGTCGTGGCCCCCGTGCCGCTGTCCTCATAGGCGGCGAAGAAGGCGTCGAGGAAGGACGAGGCGGGGACCGAAGAGGACGAGGAGTGCTTGGCGATGGCGGCCTCGAGCAGCACGGACGCGTCGCGGAAGAGCGCGGCGCGGGAGAGGAGGTGGACGAGGAGGCAGTAGGAGCGGAGGGAGTGGGAGGAGGACGGCAAGGAGGCGACGGCGGCAGCGGCGGACCAGTGAAAGAAGGTGAGGGCGTTCTTGGCGACGGGCTCGGGGGAGGCGTGGGGGTGCCTGGCGAGGGAGAGGAGCACGGCGTCGACCTGGCCGTGCGGCACCGCGCCGCCGCCGGCGGCGGGGAAGGTGGCGGAGAGCGCCTCCCAGGTCGCCCGCGGCTGGTGCGTTAGGTAGTGGGAGATGCGCTGAGGCGTCGTGGCGGTCGTGCACAGCAGCGCGGAAGCAAGAGCGCGGCCAAGGCCGCGCCGCGCCACCACGCGGCCGCCGCAGTTGGCGGCGTGCAAGGCCATGGAAAGACCCCACCAGCTACGAACAGTCATCTATTTGATCCCAGGGTTCGTCTCCAGCCGTCCGATCAGAGAACGGACGTCAGAGGAACGGCAGCATGGTTCCCCTGTGCTATCAGCCTCACTGCAAATTCAGCATCTCAGCGACTGGAGTTTTTAACGGATTCTACAAGCAATTATTTTACGATTACACCTGGCTTAATACATCTTAAGATATACAGGGAGTAACAGGAGCAAGATCCACCGGATCAGTGCATGTCCAGCACACTTATTTGTTCTGACTACTATCATTCATAGAATCATAGACGTGTTGTTCTTGCAGTGACTGAGCTTGTAAACAGCAGCGTTCAACGGGCTGACTGCCGCTACATGTCTACATGTTCTCCTTCACAACCGTCACGGGGCAGGCCGCGTGGTTGACGATATAGGTGCTCACGCTGCCCATCAGAGCCCTGAGTGAAGCAGCAACCATGGTGGAAGTAAGTATTCAGTCAGTAATTTCATTACCCAGAAATCTCAAGGCAGGAAGGTTTAGATCATCAGATTCTTCTGAAAATAGAAGCCTGCAAGCTTACCTCTTGAGCGTGCTCAACCCTCTACTCCCGATAACCATGCAGCTGAGGGGAACCAGGTCGACTGCTTCATACAGCTTCTTTGCAGGGTCGCCGTAGAATACTTTCGCAAAAACTTCAATCTGTGGCCATGCAGTTCCAAGTTCCAACAGCTCAGGAATCAGCTCACGAATAGAAACTTCCAGGGGGAAAAACAAGAACTGAGTGCTGAATATGTGCAAAAGAAACAGGAATGACCCGTACCCCTCTCTGATGTGCCACTTGAGTGAGGATCTCAATTGTCTCCTTGTCTGGAGACACACCGTAAGTCTTGGTGACATCTGAGAACTCAGCCAGAGGGATGAGTGCTGAAATCACCAGGATACACAAAGCATGGTAAATCAATGTGGCTTCATGAGGCGCATCAGATCAAACTTCAAACCAAACAAGAACGGAGAAGAAGAGATGTGATTACTCACGCGAACCACTCTGTTCCCAGAGATGAACTGCGCCTTGTTCATTCTGATAGGAGCTGTTCACATGGATAAGTATGAGTTTATCACCGCTCCTGGTAAGGTTCGTTGATGCCCATCTCAGGGCTGCTTTGCTGCATGATGAGAAGTCCACCGCGACGCCAATGATCCTCCCAGCCATGTCTATACCAAGTGATCAGAAACAGGTTTGGTTTTCCAAACCGTTATGGCTAACAAAAAAGGCAATGAAGTTTCAGCTATGGTATTCCCTACTGCTGGGCAGGTCGTTAAATAGACGATTGCAAGTTGGAAATACCAAACAAAAGGAGGAAGAGAGAAAAACACCGACGTTACCTTTCTTTTTTCCAAAATTCCTATCCCATGTCGAACAAATGGTCTTTATGCCTCAGTTTCCTTTATCCGATTCCTTATCATCATTTACCTTCCTAGAAAACATGTTAGAATGGTTGCTCTGTGAATGAATGAAGCTGATAAGGGCCGTGCAAAGTAAAGATTCATGATGCAAAGCAAAAGATGGCAAAGAGCACATTGTTCCAATTTTTTCATCCAAGTGTCACTGAAATCCCAGATTCCTTCATATCAGTTCACTGTAGAAATATCACCTGAAAGAGGGAAGTAGTGACCAAGAGCATAATTCTGATGTATACTGATATTGACCAAAAGAGGGAGCATCTCAAAAGCCAGTTTAATCAGAATAAACTAAAATGAAATGCTTGAAACCTTCAATTGATTCTTCTTTGGAATAATTCTGTTTCACTTGGATAACAGTAATAATGCTTGTCCATCGCAACAGAAGATGCTTTAAAAGTTCAAATCAACTTATAAGTTATAACCATGTCCGTTTTTACGGACAAGAGGAACTTCGAGAAGCAAATATAATGCAGTTGATGCTATTCAGTACTCACTTGGCCATCGCCAATTGCACTGCAAACACACGCAGGTCAAAAATACACTACATGGCAAGAAGAAACAGAATCTCCCAAGTGGACTTGCATTGTGGAAGTACAGCCTATGAGAAATAGCACTGGATTGCATTATATTCTTGCAAATACCTTTTTGACAGCATTGGATATCAGTGCTTATAGAAAACTTACATTTATAGTTCACCTACGAAAATGTCAATTTTCTAAATAGCAACAGTCAGTTAGAATTGATTCAAAATATCCGCTGCTCAGCACCAGCTGGTTAACTCTCTGTACAGAACTAAAATATATTCTACACCCACTCTTTTCACTTGACATAAGACACATGGTGGATCCACCAGCTGCCCAGCATTCCAATGAGATGCAGCACCCTTCCATCTGGTAATTCAACGGTTCCAATAGAAAAGAACTTGTAATCTTGAACGTCAACATTTCTTGTATGCACAAGCTGCACACAAATACACAAGGTTTAATTCAAAAAGTTAGCACATAAAGGAGCATACTGAAGAGTAAAGAGAATAGACAGTTGAATATTGATGTGCATGTATGTCGCTCTGTTGATAATAGGCATTACTTCACCAATTAAATCTATATTCAAAATTCGTGACTGCAAGTAGTAAGCAAATAGTGTTCATGGCTGTGATATTGACAAACTTGATAGGGGGCATGGGGCGATCTTACTAATTTGGTTTTGAGAAAGTTATCACATAGTGAAATGAGTTTGTCAAACTTTCATAATTCTGAGGGCTAATGGGACGTTTCAGGGTCATGTAAACAGTACATGAAGGCTATGCATATGAGGTTACCTTATGGAAAGCAAGTCAGAATCTGAATAAGATGAGACCAGTGTAGAACCCCAATATAAATTTGCAGGCATCCACTAGATCACTACACCCCACTAAGGTTAAGGGGAAAAAAATAAATAAGCATAAAACTCACCTCCTCTTTCCACATAGCATTATTTTGGCCCATCTCCCTATGACGAAGCTGAAAGAGTTAATTGTATATTAGTTCAACAGAAAAGCATAGAGTAAGCCCTCGTGAGTTAACTGTGTCGCACAGCATAATGAAATCTAAAACATCATTCCATTTTGAGCACCACAAATCTGTAGTTGCAAACATATTTGCTTATAAAATAACATAAACATTTGACCAACCTCCTGAAGAAACAGGTATATTGAATAGCGGCTAGGTCTCGAGCAGTAGATGAGAAGCAAGATATTGATGGTGAGACCTAATGGGTACTGCCAACCAGTCAAAATCAGAAACATCAATCCAATTGGCAGCTGAAGTTTCCTAACCAAAGGCCAGAAGGAACCAAGCTCATTTTTCAAAGATCCCGGGGGTGGCCTAGTAACAGCGTTTGATGGTAGATCTGTGAAGCCAAAATTAGAAAAATAAGCACCATTCATTAGTAAAAAATCGAGAACATTAACACTCAGGTTCTCTACCAATGCTTAACAGAAAAGGCTTTAAAGATCTGAATGAAAGCAATCAGCAGCAAGCTAGGGATAAGTCTGTACAACAGAAATAAACCAGCCTAAAGGGCCAGTCAACATAAACAAATTGACCCTTAAGTTTTTATTTGATCCAGGTTTTATCTATGGCAGCTGGTGCACTTTGAAATATGTTTAAGAAACCGGTTGCTTTGCCCAAATGTTGCAACTTGAATTTTGCACAACATTTACCGGCTAGCATTTTGACCATGTGTTTCAGAAAAATGCTGTTGTTCCGAGTCCACGAGCCTTTGTATGCCATTGACCTCACATTGAGCTACAACATTTAATGTTTTTCCTGTGGGGCGCTGAAAAGAAAACCTTATTTCATTTTTTTACCCCCGATGCATCTAGGGGCAGAATTTTCACCTCTTGTGGTAGCAGTAACCTTTCCTTGATGAAGTGCCATCCCCAGTGCGGTACAGGTCCCAAATCCTTTGAGCAGGTTGAGGCCTGGAATTGAATACAGAAAATAAGTAAAAGTGAGCCCGTGTAATCGTTACTTGCTCTATGCTGAAACCTGGCTCTTGACAAGCGAAGCTTAAATTGGTAAGCCAATTCACTCAATGGACAAGTAATAAAACCACATAATTCCCGTCCCGATTCCTGATCAACAGTAAACGGAAGAGGAGGAGAGAAGCACCGGCGGAACGACCATAGGGTTACCTGACAGCTGCGGCCGGAGTCCAAGGGCCACTCTCGCGGCGAGCGAAGGCCCGAGCTCGGCAGCGCGAGGTTGGAAAACGGGGCTCGAATAGCGCGCGAGGAATTGACGAACAGGGATGGCGGCGACCGGAGCGCGGGAGGTGCAGTAGGCGGCGGCGGCGGCGGAAAAGGAGGCGCGAGCGTGGGCGATGGGCGCGGTGGCGGCGCCCCGCCGGAGCGAGGCCGCGACGGCCTCCCTCGCCAGCCGCCGACACGCCATCATCGTCGCCTCTGTCGCCTAGTCCCTCGCCGTCGGGTGTTGTGTCCTCTCGTGCGGAGGGGGAAGAGGAAGTAGAGCGGCTCGGCGGAGTCGGAGACGGAGACGGAGACGAAGACGAAGAGGAGGTTGGGTGGGTCGTTTGGGCTCAAGCCGACAGCGTCTCGCTCACGTGGGCTGGTGCTCCTTAATGGGCCGATTTAGCTGGGTTGGACTCTTAGATGATGAATAGGCCCATGTTAGCGCAGGCCGTATGGAGAGATTGGGCCCATTTCCAGGGGGAAACGAAAAGGATTCCACAACGCTGGTGGTGCTTCGCTGAGAGGCTGAGACAGTGCTTGTGTGTATCGCCTTCATGATCAAGGAGCTATTGGGGGGCGCTCTGGAGAGACCGAGAGAGAGGAAGAAAGATGATTAGTGATCTGGCCCACGTTGCCTCAGGATAAAAGGAGACAGATTTGACCGTCGATCACTTTTTACAGGCGCGAGCGACATGTTCTGAAGATCTGGGTCGAGGTGCAGAGATGAATGATGACGCAGCTTGCAGCCCGACGAATGTTACCGCCGACGGCGATGATGATGTGTCCACCCACTGCTCTGCACCTCGTAGCACTGACGTGTACGGCCTGGCTCCATCATGCGTCTACGTACGGTACCGTCCCTTCCTTCAAGGAAAATACAGTACCTCGGATGGTAACAATAGCTGGAACAGGAGTGTACTACGATATTAGGTATCAGTCACCTGTATTGCACCAGGTACAGACGTACGGTGACTCGGTGAGCACAGCAGTCAGTACTCAGTACCGTAGGAGTACATGCTGGCATCGGATGGTTGTCGTCGTTGCTGCCAGCGGAGCAGTTCCGCTGACGTGGGCACGCGTGCCACTGCCACCTCAGCTCTTTCCCACCGTGTAAGACCGTTTCGGTTTAGCTGGGGCTGCCTGCCTGAAAGCGAAATGCATGCTCCATTCTCAGTACAGTGCGGCAACACGGCTGCATGCCGTGGCGCTGTCTGCTGGTCGTCCTCGACTCCTCGTCCTCCCCGGAGCAGCTTCACCTGACCTGCCTCCTATTCGCCTGGCTGCCTTGTCAATGAATAGGTTGCCATGGCTTTCCAATCGCCATGCGGGTGTGCACTGCCTCGCACGGTCGTCGGCTACAACCACGTCAGGACAGCGGATGGCATGGAACTGTGCTGGTCGTGGCGTGCGAGTTGTTGAGCTGGTGATGTTGATGGTTTCTAGTTCTTTCCGATGTGTTGGGACGTCTTCATTGCTCACCGCTGTGGCCCGTGTTCAGTAGTCTGCCATGGTAATCTTAAATCTTTATCCTTTTAGCGACGACATTATGGGGATCTGTTTTTTTTTGTTACCTTGTTTTGTAACCTTGTTCAGAGTTGGGAGGAAAGAACAGAGCAGGTTGCCACCGACAGCCCCATTTCCCAGCGGCAGGAAATCTGATGAATTTTAATCTGAACTGCTCCACGCACCATGTGTAGCTGGACCTGCAGCAGACCCATGCCTATTCAAGTCGCAACATGGATAGGAAGACAAGTGTACACCGAACCACCGATAGAGACTGGTCAGTACTAGGATCCCAGCTCCAAGAGCGAAAATGATGCGGGCGCACGAACGCAAGAGGTATGTTGCTCGGTTCGAGCCTCTCTGTGCACTGTTCATGTTGCAAGCACTGTGTGTTCTTCACTGTACAGCTCACTAAAAATGCATCAGTTTTTTTTTCATGTCCCTGCCTCTGGCAAGGCACGAAGGAAGAGCAGAAGAGGAGGACTGGCCTCGTTTAGCCCTTGTTTACTTCACCCCCAACTCTCAACTTTAGCACTATGTAAAAAGAAGATTTCCTATCACATCAAACTTGCGGTACATGCATGGAGTACTAAATGTAGATGAAATTAAAAACTAATTGCACAGTTTTGTTATACTTTGCGAGACGAATCTTTTGAGCCTAATTAATTAATGTTTGGACAGTAATTCACAAATACAAACGAAACGCTACAGTGTGCTACAGGCTGGAACAGTAATTTTGACACTCCTAATTTTGACAACCGACCAGACCTTACCTTTCGTGGTAAAATCTCAGGAGGCGTCAGATTAACAGCGGCTGTACTGAACTGATCAGATACTCGGATTTAACTCCCAGATCTTTGCACAGACTGACAGGCAGGCCGTGGAACATATGCGGTCAGTCAGTGTATTAAAGTACGCTCAAATCACCACGTCAAGTCCCGTCGCCTGACGAGCGGATCTCTCCTTAACTCCTGCTGTTTTAATTTGAACTTTGCCGCCATATGCCATCCAAACTGTTAGATTTAATCCCAATTCGGAAATTAACGGTAGAAGAGCACAACATATAGGTGGGTCAGCTCTCACCTAACACGCTAATCTTTTAGGTTGAGTTAGGCGTAAGATCTTATTATTGTTGTGAACTCCGATGGATCTTGGGGGGCGTTTGGATTTTTAGTGCTGACTAAAATTTATGTCACATCAAATATTCGGAGACTAATTAGGAGGATTAAATATGAGCTAATTATAAAATTAATTGCACAGATGAGGCTAATTCACGAGACGAATCTATTAAGCCTAATTAATCCATCATTAGCACATGTTTATTGTAGCATCATATTGTCAAATCATGGACTAATTAGACTTAATAGATTCGTCTCGCAAATTAGTCTCCATCTGTGCAATTAGTTTTGTAGTTAGTCCATATTTAATACTTCTAATTAGTATCTAAACATTCGATGTGATAGGAATTTTAGGAGGTGCTAAAGAAACAAACACCCCCCAGTCTGATGAGGCGTCGATGCCTAGGTATAGCAGGTCGTGCCGGGATCCACCTCACCTCTGCATGCATCGATCGTACTGGTGGAGACTGGAGACTGGAGCCTGCAGGCAAGCGACGACTTTTTTGTATTTTGGCCCTTTTTGTGAAAAAATTTCACAAATAGGCCCCTGGCGAAACCAATTCAGAAAATGGACCCTCGGGTGGCTGGCGCCAAGGTATAACGTTCGGCGCCAAGGCCCCTCCCCCGAGCTTCCGCCGTGGCGCCAGGCCCGCTGACGTGGCGCGGAGGCTCGGCGCCAAGATCCATGGCGTCAAGCCTCGGCGCCAAGATCCGTGGCGCCAAGCCTCTTAACACAGCACCGTGACCCTTTCCTTTTGCGCGACCGTTTGCAAACTTGTTTTGAATCGCGCCGCCGCCGCTGTCGGATAGCGCCGCCACCGCCGCCACCGCCGCCGCCTCGGAGTCCGCCGCCGCCGCCCTCGCCCGGCGCCCGCCCGCCCGATCGAAGACGCGCGCCCCGTCGCCCGGTGGCCGCTCGCCCGAAGGTCCCCGCGGCCGGCCGAAGGCCGCCCGGCGCCCGCCCTGTGACCGGCCGCCCGAAGGCCGCCCGGCGGCCGCCCGCCCGAGGCCGCCCTCGCCCGGAGCCGCCCCGGCCGGCGCCCCCGCGCGGCCGGGCCCCCGCGGTCGCACACCCCCTGCCCCCTTTGGTGGGCCTTGCCCGCGGCCGCCGGCGCCCCCGCGCGGCCGGGCCCCCGCGGTCGCGCCCCTCCTGCCCCCGTCCGGTGGGCCTTGCCCGCGGCCGCCGGCACCCGGAGCCACCCGGTCCGGCGCCCCCCGCCCGGGCTCCCAAGGCCGTCCCGCGCCCGCCATTGCCCGCGGCCGCACCTGCCGATGAGGTAAACTCTAAGGATAGTTATAGTTAGTTATAGTTAACTAGATAAAATAGTTAGATAGATGAATTAGAATTATATTGTTAGGTAGAATTTAGATAGGTAAGTAGAATTGATAGATGAAATAGTTAGATACGTAAATTAGAATAGGTAGGTAGAATTGTTAGATATGAAAATTTATCTTTATGAATTGCAATGATAGAAAGATTAGAGGATACTCATAACACTATTTAACTAGATGCATGTCCAATTTTCTTTACGTAGTTAGATGTACAGGTAGTTATATAGTAAACTAGTTATGTGTTAAGCAGTTGTATAGGTACGTACCTAACTAACTATTAGGTTAGTTAGTTGTATGACACAGTTAGTTAGATATATTTGGTAGTTAGTAGGCAATTGATACTATCTTATTATATACTAGAGATCTTGTACTTAGAATGTTTAACCTAGTATGGACTAAATGAATTGTACGTCATTATATTGATATACTAGATGGAGAACGTAGTGAGCATATATTACGGAGGCACTATGGAAAGGGATGAATATGGATGTGTTAAGTTTGTTGGCATGCAGTGCGAGGTTGTCATATTCGATGAGAAACCATCGTTTAGTGAGTTGGTTGCAAGGGCTCGGGAGGAGTTACATTGTCGTGAAAATGATGAAATCACAGTCGAGGGTATACTTCACCTAGGTTCCCCTCTCAACATTCAAAGGAAGATGGTCCCAATTCGGTGTGCAGGTCAGTGGGAGAAATATGTGAGGACGGTTATGAATGGTCATTCCCCAAGTGTTGAAGTGGTTGTTCGGCCGGTGGGAGTTGATCGAAATTCTCGTCGGTTTTCCCGACCAATGGGTCAACGGGCACATTTTGATCCTCCCGTCCCAGAACCTGTTATGGACGTGGATGTTGCACCTACCATTCCCGATGCTGAATCTGCCCCTAATGAAGTAGTTGGACATGGTTGTTGGATTGTTGATGATATGGCGGACTCTCCTAATGAGTTCCTTTTCACTCAGAATGATCCGAGTAAGTGTCTCACTGATTTCTATTGATATGAGATAATCCATTCGTTCCATCCACATATTCTTTACTCATATTTGTACTTGATGGCGCAGGAGATATTCCAGAAAATGTGGATGTGCCTCTAGTTGATGCGCAAGTGCAATGTGGAGATGGATTTCGTGGCTCTAATAATGTTGAAATTTTGAATGATGAAGATGCATACGAGATGGGAGTGGGTCTTGATTCTGATGATGATCGTCCTGTTGGAGAGATGATGGAGAGTGATATTGAGATGTTCAGGCGTATATTCCCCGGACGTCGTGATCCGATAGTTAACGAGTTTAGCGACCTGAGTCTTTCCGATCAGGCATTTGCAGAAGGACGTGATGATGAGCTCCTAGAAGCTCCTGAAGCTGGTCCTAGTATGGTTATTGAGGAGGGTAGGGTATTTAAGGACCTTCCCGCATTGAAGAGATGGTTGCAAGCTTTTGCGGTGATATGGAAGAGACCGTACAAAGTGTTGCATTCATATGCGGAGCGCCGTTACACAGTTGTGTGTGACAAGGAACGGTGTCCATGGAGGGTTTGTGCAAGAAAGCAAAATATCACCGGAAAGTGGAAGATTACAAAAGTAAGTCTCTTTCTTTTTCATATATTTCAATACTATTAACTAAATTTTGGCTAACAGTAACGTGTAACGTGACGTGCAGCGTGGATCGAAAGAAGAAGCGGAAGGTCTCCGACTGGCCCGCGTTCCACCACGCGTATATTCAGGAATGGGATCAGTTCGAGCAGAACTCGGACGAGAACAATGAGCCGCACACAAACAGTGCGTACAGGCAATACCAGAGCTGGTACCAAGGTGCGACGTGGCACAGGCTGAGGGAAGCGTGGACGGAAGATGACTACGCCGATATCCACTCATCCGACGATGAAGATACGGTGTACGATCAGAGTACTCGTGCTGGAAGGCAGGTGGAGGCAGGACCAATCCTGGATAGGATGGTAAGACAATTGCTTCACTTTTCTACATTCTATGTTAGGTTACTTAGAGATTTAGTTAGTTAGATAAGGACTTAGTGATCTAACTTAATCATTTAGTCATTTAGTGACTTAGTCATTTATTGCTTTAGTGACTTAGTCATTTGTTGCAGGGGCGTACCCTACAAAGCTCGGTTAGAGATATAGAGCAATTCCGTCCACGAGTTAGGGACCCCGAGACGCGGAGCTTCCTAGAGGTAAGTCTCAAATTATTCTTTCTAATACTTTATTAATACGTTACATTCTTCATTTGTGTAACTTGTTTTTACTACTGCAGCGATTGTCAAATCGGCTTCGCCGTGCCGCTGCTCGTTGTGGTTGCAGGACTGCCACGACGCGAGACGTGCATGTTCCATCCCTGCGCGAAGGAGGCGTCGGTACGTCCAGCCAAGGCCCCTCAGGTTCGAAATCAATTGCATCCGAGGAAGACGACGACGACGATGACGACGACGATGACGACGACGATGAGCAGAGGGCCGAGGAGATTGGCCCGTCTCAGCTCTAGGAGGCTCCCTTGACTCAGCCTACACAGGTTGTAGGGGGCACTAGACTACGTCGTCCACGTTCTCCTTACACTCCAGGCACCGACGCCCTTGGTCACAAGGGTAAGGGTAAGACTAGGAGGCAGTGATGACTCTGATTGCGAACTTTGTATCATATGGACTATTGTGTCATTCTGAACTATTTGTGGATTCTATTGTGTCATTCTGAACTATTTGTGGATTCTATTGTGTCATTCTGAACTTTGTATAAGGACTTTCATTCTGAACTATTGTGGATTCTATTCTGAATGTGTCATATGCTTGTGTCATATGCTTCTATGTTTCTATCCTTGTATTTATATTCACTATTCATCTCGTAATTTTGTATGGATTGCATCAATAAGTAGGGGAAATTCTGCCGAAATTTCGCTAACAATTACCATTTTTATTTTCTACGGATATTTCAGTAGACTACGACTTCGAAATGCATTACATCGCAGAATGAACATATGTCGTCTACAAATTGCGTGTCCTTACTTAAAGTGCATTATTACATGACAACATAATAAAAGTCTCACAGTAGAAAATAGTGTTCATAAATAAACCATATAACTAGAACCTAAATATGGCTACTGAGTGCAACGAGGCCACTTTCCCTTCCTTAAGGCATCGGGATTCTCCTCAACCGCTGCTTTCGCTCGGCGTGCCCGCTCAAGCTTCTTCTCTCTCTCCTCCCTGTTTGCAGCAACCCGCCTCCTTTCCTCCTCTTCCTTGTGCTCCTTTTCCGCAGCCTCCTCTACGAGCCTCTTCTCGTACACCTCCTTCCTCTCTGCATCCCAGCGCATCATATACTCCAAAAACTCCTTGTCTTCAGGATCGATCTCAGTGTCGATCCACTGCTCAAAATCACATAGCGGTGGAGGGGTCTACAACAAATGCAATTGTTATAAAACCAAAAAATTATGGACAATAATTATAAGACAACAACATTTCCTTACCAACATGTTAATGCGGCGCTGACGAAGTGTAGGTTCAAACGCAAAATTGGAACACATCCAATACCTCTGCCTATACGTGGCATGTTCTTCGGACTTGGCTACCTTGCAAGGATCGCCGCAAAAGCACATCGGCACTGGAACACCACTAGGCAGAGGCAATGGATCGAATGCATTTCCGATCTTCTTTGCGCCATAACTACAATTTTGTTTATTTGGTTCTATGAATCAAACGCACTTAAGAATAAACCTACAATTAAGGTTTTTTCATTTGATCCACAACAATGAGTATATAACATAACTACGGGCGTTGAGATTACCTTAGTTTCTTAGCTTTTCCACGCCTCGGCATCCTACATTTGCATGAAAATCCTAAGTTCAAAAATGCAAGAAATATATAACGAATCGATGTGAAAAAAAGGTACGACGGAGAGAGGATACCTTGCTCTTCAGGATCCACGGATCAAATGAAAGTTTCCTAAGCTACAATGTCGATTCGTAGTCTAGGGCGAAGTAGGGAGAGTTTTTACCCGAGAGAGTGGAGAATAATGAGGATGAACTCTCGGGCAGGAAGAAGGGGCGGTATATATGGTTGGGGGCTTGGCGCCACGGATCTTGACGCCGAGCCTCCGCGCCACGTCAGCGGGCCTGGCGCCACGGCGGATGCGCGGGGGAGGGGCCTTGGCGCCAGGACGGCTGGCGCCAAGACGTTATACAGCCTGGCGCCAAGCCGAGGGTCCATTTCCGGAATTGGTTTCGTCAGGGGCCTATTTGTGAAATTTTTTCGCAAAAAGGACCAAAATACAAAAAAGTCGGCAGGCAAGCGCGCGGTTGGGGACGATCACCCGTCTCTGCTCAGCGCCTCATATCAAGAGTTTACCAGGGCTACCAGCGTTGTTATTCTATCTCTGGTCCTCTGCTTCCATCTTTGCCCCCAGGGAGAGAATGTGACTGCATGTGCTGCCGAACTTGTTCTCCGGCTATCAACTATGCATTGTTTGCACTTACAGTCAGCATACCACGGGGGGGGGGGGGGGGGGGGGGGGGGGGAGGTGAAAGCTATACGGAGGAACAAAATGAATCAGCTCGCAGCCCTAGTCATCACAACCTGCAAAAGTGAGTACTTGTTTACTAGTAGTACTAGTAATCAGACAGACTAATCTTGGTCAGTGGTGGCGTCATGGTGCGTGGTGTACTGGTGCGCATGGAAATTGTAGGGGAGAAGGGGACACGCATGCCATCCTCCGATCCATGAGCAAAAAAAGGTGAGGCCAAGCATGCCGGTACGCCATGAAAGTGCTCTGCTGGTTCGTCGACCCATTTGAGAGGCCATGGAAAGCAGTGTAGTCATTCTAAAAGAGCACGGATTAGACAGTAGGATGGCACTGGAACCGAAACCATCGATTTCCCAAGATCTCACTCTCCCCTGTGCCGGAACGCAATCCGCTGCAGGCGCAATGCAATGCAAGCCGGGGCAGCCCCCACAGCTGGCAGCCGGCAGCCACCATTGCTTTGCTCCTCCGGTCCTCCCGCTCCCAGGTCCCATCCGGCCAGCCCACCACTGACTGAGATATCCTAGGCCGTGTTTAGTTGGGGAATTTGGGAGGTGCCAAATTACTGTTACAGTACTGTAGCACACTGTAGCGTTTCGTTTGTATTTGTGAATTATTGTCCAAATATTGACTAATTAGGCTCAAAAGATTCGTCTCGCAAAGTACAACAAAACTGTGCAATTAGTTTTTAATTTCATCTACATTTAGTACTCCATGCATGTACCGCAAGTTTGATGTGATGGGGAATCTTCTTTTTGCATAGTGTCAAAGTTGGGAGTTGGGAGTAACTAAACATGGCCCTACTCTTTCCCCCACACCCTGCGTGGCCTGGCCTGCAGCGCAAAAGGTTGCAGCAAGGCCAGCACCCAGCAGGCGGCGGCCCCCATCACACTCTTGTGGTTGTGGCCCTGAACAAGCAATCTTTATGAACGAACGCCATGCACTGCAGTGTTGGGTTGTGCAGCCTCCTGTGGGTTAGGTGTGCGAGAGAGAGATGCCAAAAGATTAGGGCCGTGTTTAGTTTGGCGAATTTGGGGGTGCTAAATTACTGTTACAGCACTGTAGCACACTGTAGCGTTTCGTTTGTATTTGTGAATTATTGTCCAAATATTGACTAATTAGGCTCAAAAGATTCGTCTCGCAAAGTACAACAAAACTGTGCAATTAGTTTTTAATTTCATCTACATTTAGTACTCCATGCATGTACCGCAAGTTTGATGTGATGGGGAATCTTCTTTTTGCATAGTGTCAAAGTTGGGAGTTGGGAGTAACTAAACATGGCCTAGGATGCAGCCTGTTGGTGTTGCCATGAATGGGGAGAGTACTGGAGAATTGAAGGCAAGAGATCGGCTGCCCATGGCGCTCCCTCTCTAGTCTCTAGCCACACCGGTTGCAGACTTGCAGTGGACCTGACCTTGCCGGGCTTCGCTCATAACACCTGCCCCCCTCCCCTGTTGCAGCCAGTGAGATCCCATTCAGGATCATCATAAGATGTAGGCCATACACACGGTACTGCAGGTATGCATTGCCATTGATGATCGATCGATCCCTTGGCTATGATCCTTGTGGTGGTACAGTGCAGGGACTTTGCATTGAGCAGGCCAGACCAGGCAGCCAGCCAATGATGCAACGTGTTTCGAGGGTGCAGGGGGCGATGAAGAACTGTCTGTGGAGGTTGCTATGATGCGGCCGTTGCATGGCATAATGGCGTTGTTGCCTTTGTTTTTCTGCCTTTTGTTGAGGAAAGAAAAGGAGGGGAAAGTGAGATCAAAGGATGGCGAAAGAGAGGTCGGGCAGCATGTGCAGCCTTGTACTAGGTTGTGGCTTACAGCGCAGGGTATAGTCTACGGACTACTGCAGCTTCTAGATGCCAGCAGTGTACGCCGGATCATCAGCAAATTGCTACCAATAGACAGCAGTATGACAGTAAGTTGACGACCAACCAACACCAACCAGTGGCGAACAGCTGAAACAGTCAAGCTTCGTGTAATCCAGAGTTAGTTCTTTTTAGAAATATTCAGAGCTAATTATTAGTTAGTCTAACTCCTATGGGTGGCACTGTTGATTTGACCGGAATTAAATCTCCAACAAAAGCTGCATGAGCAACCGAAAGAAAGGAACCAGCCCCTTTGATTTGGGCAAGAAAGCGAGTGATGTGTGACAAGCAAAGCAAAGCAAAGGGCGCATCTCATTCTCTCGTCTGGGAGCTCGATCAGATTCAGATGTGATCTCAACTCAACTGTCGAAAGGAATGAAGCGGCCCAAAACGCAGGCGCGGAAGCGGAGAACCAAGAGTTGCTCCAGGCCTCCCGGGAGGAACGGAAGCGATTTTTGAGCATGATTGCACGCACCGGCTGATCGATCGATCGGACGAACTCCACTGCCGTGCCTTTAAAATTCCTCCTCCTGGCACCTGCCCGCCACCACGCCCTGCCTCCTCTCTCTCTCTCTCTCTCTCTCTCTCTCTCTCTCTCATCTGCAGCAAAAGCAAAGCAAAAGAAAGCCAGACAGCAATGCTCTCTCTCTCTCTCTCTCATCTTGGTTCCTTTCTTTATTTATTCGCTCGTGCCCTGGGCCGTGTTTAGTTGGGGAATTTGGGAGGTGCCAAATTACTGTTACAGCACTGTAGCACACTGTAGCGTTTCGTTTGTATTTGTGAATTATTGTCCAAATATTGACTAATTAGGCTCAAAAGATTCGTCTCGCAAAGTACAACAAAACTGTGCAATTAGTTTTTAATTTCATCTACATTTAGTACTCCATGCATGTACCGCAAGTTTGATGTGATGGAGAATCTTCTTTTTGCATAGTGTCAAAGTTGGGAGTTGGGAGTAACTAAGGGGGTGTTTGGATACACCCCCATAAATTTTAGTACCCGTCACATCGGATGTTTGGATACTAATTAGGAGTATTAAATATAGTCTAATTACAAAACTAATTACACAGATGGAGTCTAATTCGCGAGACGAATCTATTAAGCCTAATTAGTCCATGATTTGACAATGTGGTGCTACAGTAACCATTTGCTAATGATGGATTAATTAGGCTTAATAGATTCGTCTCGCGAATTAGTATAGGGGTTCTGCAGTTAGTTTTATAATTAGCTCATGTTTAGTCTTCCTAATTAGCATCCGAATATCCGATGTGACCCCTCCTAAAGTTTAGTACCCCGCATCCAAACACCCCCTAAACATGGCCCTGATCAAGCAAAGTTGTGCCACTGCAACCTCCACAGCGTGCGGCCACACTCCATTCAGCCCCACTATCTATCTCTACCGGCAGGACCAGCCCGACCCCCTTGATGACGATGATGAGAGAGGTCTAGAGAGAGAAAGCAGAGATGGCAAGAGACGAGAGAGGAGGGGGAATGTGGTTATGTGGAGACGGAGACAGCGGCAGGATATAAAAACGAAAAACAAAAATGATCCACCCATGGAGAGAGCTGCAAGCCTGCAAAGCACGGGGTGGGGGCGTACTCGGAAAAAGCGCGGCCGGGCGGGCAGGCTTGCGAGCCCAAACAGCAAGCAACAGGCAGCTGAATGAATCCCGCGTTCGAATTCATCATCAATTCGGCATTGCTTCCCCTGCTCCCCAAGCCTACCAACCAACTCGCACGGAGAGAGCTTTGACCTCCGAGAGCTTCAGCTCAGCTCTTCTCCGCGCCTCCACGCCACGCGGCTGTATTTATAGCGCTCTTCCTCCAGGAAGGAGGGCGAGAGGGGAAGAGGACAAGCAGGTCAATGTGCAAGCATACCGACAGCTCCAGAGGAGGAAGAAGGAGGAGGAGAGGCAGCATACAGACAACAAGGAGAGCGACGACGACGGCCACGGCAGCTTCCCGTGATCCTGTCCTACTCCAAAGGAATAATCCGAGGTCGGTCCATGGCTTCTAGGAAGGTCCCAATCATTGCCTCCCTTGTCCCCTTCCTGCTCCTCCTCCTCCTCGTCGGATTGGCTTCCGCGAGGAAGGACGGCGGCGGCGGCAGGGCGCGGGCGCGGGTGCCCTTCCGCGCCGGGGATGAGCGGGACGCGTACAGGAGGATCATGGCCCGGATGGCCAGGATGGAGAAGGACTGCAACAAGACAATCCAGGCAAATCTTCCTCGATTCATTCCTTTCCCTACCTGCTCTCTCTTTTGTTTGTGTCTCCGTGCTGACGTGACGACGTTACTCGCATCACGCACGCAAGCAAATCTAGCTCTCCCTGGCGTGTCGTCGTCGTCTTCTTCTTGGGAGTAATCGTCAATCTTGGCTCGTTGCTTGTGCTTTGTGCCATGCAGAGCCCCGACGGCGACGTCATCCACTGCGTGCCGTTGCACCGGCAGCCGGCGTTCGACCACCCCAAGCTCAGAGGGCAGAAGCCCGAGGTGCCTCCTCTACACTGCACTTGTTTCACATTGCAGTTTCTGTTTCTACCGTTAGCAAGATGTTGCTCTCGGATATTTATATATATATATATAAATATGTTGTGGTTGTGTTTGGGTTTGAAGGATGAGCCTGCGGTGAGGCCCATGACCAAGGGCGGCGGCGGCGCCGCCGGCGAGGAGGAGGAGGAGTCCGTGTTCTTCCGGCAGGCGTGGAGCGACGGCGGCGAGCGGTGCCCCGAGGGGACGGTGCCGATACGGCGGACGACGGCGCAGGACGTGCTGCGCTCCGGCTCCGCCCGCCGGTTCGGGATGAAGCCCCGCGCCAGCAACGTCCGCCGCGACTCCACCAGCAGCGGCCACGAGGTCAGTACGTTCAGTTCACCCACCTCGCCATGGCTTCACTTCACTTCACCATTTTGCTGGGTTTAGCACTGCACAAAAAAACGCATCAGGACGCACACTATCCTCGAAAGAGCTGTCGCATCAGTACTGCTGCTGCGTTAAAGCTGATTAGTTGGGGGGAAAACACAGGTGTATTAGCATCAGTAATTGCGTGATTTATTACCCAACCATAATCGTGTCTCACGGTTTGTCGTCCGGCCCGTCCATGCTCCTACTCCTCTCCTAGTACACGTACGCCACCACGCAGCTCAGCTCAGCTCAGCTAGCTGGTGCAGTAGCGCACAGTACGTTGATTGTACTGGTAGGGATAGCAATTGCCATGGCAGCAGTGTGGAGCAATTCCTAGCACTTTTTATCTTAATCTTAGTAGCTCAATCAGCTCTGATGGATGCCTATGATCGACGGCGCAGCACGCGGTGGGGTACGTGACCGGGGACCAGTTCTACGGCGCCAAGGCGAGCCTGAACGTGTGGTCGGCCAAGGTGGCGTCGGCGGCGGAGTTCAGCCTCTCCCAGATCTGGGTCATCTCCGGCTCCTTCGGCAACGACCTCAACACCATCGAGGCCGGATGGCAGGTACTCATCTCACTAGTCACTACTCACCATCACCAAAGGGCAAAGGCCTCTTCAATACAAATGCACCCTACCCACACATCTGTATACTCCTTGCATTCTTGCATACATGATGATCATGCTGTCCGTTCAAAAAAATTCGGCAAATCTCTAACCGTCCGTTCAAAAAAAAAAAGAGAGAAGATGATCATGCTGTCCTTGTTCCTACTTCCTAGCATAGTTGCATATCTATGCATGAACATTGGCGTACCATCAGGGTTCAGGGACTCAGTTTCTTCAGATTTATTTCTGCTCTGAAAATGTACAAAATACATGCGTGTCTTTAATAAGCCAAGCAGTATGGATCGAGGTGTGGTTGAGGAAATTGAAGAAGAAATTAAGGAGCTAGCTAGCTGCTGCCGGTACTGCTACAGAAGTTGTTCCCTTTAGACTGGTCCTTGGCGCGTCCGGATTGTCTTTTCCAGAGGCAGAGCACTAGTATAAAGGCCTTGCTTGTTCCTGCAGTGCTTTCGCGTCAGTCCTGAGCCTGAAAAAAGGCCATTTCATACGTCCAGTTAGTAAATGTGAACCTGACTCGCAGTAGTTCTTCAGGCTGCCCGGTTGGTGACACCAGTAAATGTGGCTGGCTTCCTTCAGCCACGCAGATGTGAATGAACTTTGCAGGTCTTGCATGCATGTTTGCTTCACCGTAGTTCTGGTGTTCGTATAGTATCGCTGAGCAAAAGCATTTGTACTGAAAGACAGTGTACAGAAACCTTTCTGTAACCTGGAACTGGAAACCACTTACTCCTAACTAGCAGCATGGTATTTAGGTCAGAACTCATCTTGTGCTAGATCGAGCTTAAGATCAAACGTTATGGTAGTGCAATTTTTGTAGGGTAAGTTTCAATGCTTTGTAGATGTTAGTGGTCAAAGTTCAGAATTAGGCCCCATGTGTTGCTTGTAACAATACCGAAACACATTTGAGATATGAGGTGGTGGTTTTCTTCTCTCAGAGCTCTAAGAAGATGGAATGGTAGACAGCGTATTTGGATCCTTTCTCTGCAGCATGCATGTGGTTGTATGTTGACTTGGTAGTATATTAATTAGAACTGGTGCTCATTAATTAGATTCCATCACTGTGATCTCGATTGGAGTTGTGTGCCCATTGACCTGTAATGCTGGTGGTTGCATTGCATGAGTCAGTCAAACAGATTCTGCTGGAGACAGTGCTAACTTCCTGCTTTCATTGTTTAACTCAGGTCAGCCCTGAACTGTATGGAGATAGCAACCCAAGGTTCTTCACGTACTGGACGGTAAGTTCTCGAAATTTACTGCTGCCTCTGTTCCTCGTTTTGACTTTTCTAAATACATAGACTTTATTATGCATCTAGACATAACCTTATCCTTAGGTGTATAGCAAAATCTATGTATCTAAAATAGCTAAAACGACCTATATTTTGGAAATGACAGTAAACGATAGTTTCAGAATTCTACAGCCTATATTCAGATTTCAGAATGCCAGTACTCCTATATGGCTGTATAGAGTATACTGACCGTTGCACCATTGCGTTGCAGACCGACGCATACCAGGCGACTGGGTGCTACAACCTGCACTGCTCCGGCTTCGTCCAGACTAACAGCCGGATCGCCATCGGAGCCGCCATCTCGCCCACCTCCGTCTACAACGGCCGCCAGTTCGACATCAGCCTGCTCATATGGAAGGTATTTGTCTATTTATAAATGTACACCACCACTTCAATTTCAAATTCAAACACAAACTCACATGCTCAAACACACATGGCGATGGCGCATGCAGGACCCACACCGCGGGAACTGGTGGCTGCAGCTGGGGTCGGGCCCGCTGGTGGGGTACTGGCCGTCGTTCCTGTTCACGCACCTGGGCGGGCACGCCAACATGGTGCAGTTCGGCGGCGAGGTTGTGAACTCGCGCCCGTCGGGCTCGCACACGCCCACGCAGATGGGGAGCGGCCACTTCCCGCGGGAAGGCTTCAACCGCGCCGCCTACTTCCGCAACGTGCAGGTGGTGGACGGCGACAACAGCCTCGTCCCCGCCGCCACGCTCCGGCTCGTCGCCGACCACCCCGGCTGCTACGACATCCGGGGAGGGTACAACCGCGCATGGGGGAACTACTTCTACTACGGCGGGCCTGGCAGGAACGTGCACTGCCCCTAGTAGCTGAAGCTCATAACCATGCATGAAGAAGAGACTAAAGCAAATACTACATAGATACATAGAAGGAGGAGGAGGAGGGATCGCCGGTGATGCCGCCGGAGTTCGACCGCCGATCAACGCCGCCACCGGAAAATGGTTGTAGCATTCGGTGCTAAGCTAGCAAGATGATTATTACTAGTGATAGTTTTGAGCCCAGCTACACGCGGGCGGGTAGTAGTAGAGCCAAAAGGTTTCGAGTGGTGGTGTATGTGATGAGCGGCTTCGTTGCTTGTTCTGATTTTGTTTTTGTTTTCTTGAGTTATGTATACATGACGGATTTCACATAGAGTGCTTTCTCCATATGTATAGCACGACCCATATGTCCATTGCACAGTGTGTTTTCGATAGTGTGCCCAAATCTTCATTAGAAATAAGCGTCCGTTGTGAACTACTATCTACTTCGATCTTTCTTATTGAAACAGCTGTCTTGTGACCGTGGTGTTGTTGAAATTTGAATAGCTGAAGAATTAACAGGAAATAAAGAAGAATAGCCCTATGGAATCTTTTTCGAAGTGTAGCAAGCGAGGCAAATGTTTGGGCAGCAAGAAAGTTCACGTCCCATCCATGACGAATTGCATTCTGAACCTTTCAGACTGAAGCGTCAGGTAAACCAGGAGATTCGGATAAGTCAAGCGTCGGCCATAACCTCTGACCTGAAAACATAGATAAGTCAAGGATGTTGAAATTAAAAAAAAAAACATGAGATCAGTGTATGGAAGATCAATGAAGCCAAAGGCCTTGACAAGCATCAGATTAAAAGGCTTATTATCGGAGAGATTTTGGTTAAGTATCAAAAACAAAAGAATGAGCAAGGTGCTAATTAACCTAGCAGTTCCAAGTAATCAAAACCACCTTCAAGACAGCAGTTTGATGGTTAGAATCGGCAAAAGGAACGAATAATCCTACACACCAATGAAATTTGCATCATATAGACTATATACTTCCTCCGTTTCAAATTGTAGGTCGTTTTGGTTTTTATAGGACCTGCAATTTGGAACGGACGGACTATTCCTATGCCCTGGGGATCTTAATGCCGCATGCATATTCTTATTCACCATCATGGATGTCATCTCCTCTTATGTATTTTTTTATCCCGATTTGATTATAGAGACCATAGAGCCACATTAATAAGTTGTAGCGTACAAATAGTGACAGATTTGATCAAAGAAATCGATTTATGGATAAAAAATCACAAGATGATCAAATATGTTAGCATGTCAGGAGAGAGAGAAATTTGAACAAAAAATCATAATCAGCATAGCGAGAAGAATTCGACTATTGAGATATCAACTAGCATCGTTGAACAAATTGTCCCATACTCCCATAGGCCATAGATAAACAAGTGGGCAATTCCGAAAAAAAATAGAACATTTGATTTGAGCAACACTTTTGCATCCGATTTGACAAGTTCGGTTTGGTTGGCAAGATAATGACAAGAGCTATAGTACTATGGGCCTGTTTTCTTCCGCTTGCTAAACTTTAGCACCTGTCACATCGAATGTTTAGATACTAATTAGGAGTATTAAATGTAGACTATTTACAAAACCCATTACATAAGACGAATCTAAACGGCGAGACGAATCTATTAAGCTTAATTAGTCCATGATTTGACAATGTGTTGCTACAGTAAATATTTGCTAATGATGGATTAATTAGGCTTAATTAGGCTTAATAGATTCGTCTCGCCGTTTAGATTCCACTTATGTAATTGGTTTTGTAAATAGTCTACGTTTACTACTCCTAATTAGTATCTAAACATTCGATGTGACACGTGCTAAAAATAAGACACGGGAAGAAAACGCCCCCTATGTTTGACCACTCATACTATATATCCTCCATTACGAAATTCAGTAACATAACAGAATTGTGGCATAGTATACTAAAATTTCTGCATGGTGTTGGAAATTGCGGTATTATGATGATCTTATTTCATTTTACTTTAGATAAAAGTTGAACTTAGAAAACAAATAAACCTTTCTTTAATTTTTTTAACCTCGTACTCCCTTCCGGCCTTCCGTTTCAAAACTTTGAACCAGTAATCTTGCACCGTGGATCGACCAGCCTTTTGCACTCACCATATGGATGGACCAGCTGGGCCGAAGCCCGCATATGGCCACGAAGGAGGCCGGCCAGCCCATATAAGGTGCAGTTTCAACGCCACAGGGAGCAGCAAACCACGGAGCAACTCCCACCCGAATTCCCGAAATCGAAAACTGTTGAGAAATCCCTAAACCCAAGAATAATTATGGGCTGTACCAAGGAGTGTATACTCCTGGAGGGTCAAGACTATATAAAGGAATATATACCCATCTATTATAATAAGAGAGAATAACTTCCACCTACATTATCTCCTGTGTGCTTATCTCGAGTGCTATTGGGAAGGGATACAGGTGATCTTCTACTTTTTGCTCACGTCTCATCTGCTATCAGGAGGGAAGGGAACCGGATTAGGGATCCGTGACTACGCCGTTACTTAATACGTTATCAGCACGCTCTACCACTACTCGTCAACAACGCATAGAGCCGTACTTTCCTATGATGGAGGCTGAAGAAGAACATTATCTAGTTGATAACGCTGCCACAAACTCGATACTCCGAGAGATGAAATATTTTCAGGCACTACGAAAAAGACTGAAAATATTACCACGATTGCCGGTAGCAACGGCCACATCGTAGGCTCCGGCAGAGCGGTTGTGGTGCTGTGCTCCCTAATAATACTAGCATCTCATAGAAGAAGCGTTTTTGCATCCAGGAGCTATACGTACTCTCCCCTCATTTAAAGATATTCATCGTAGTGGCTACCACGTTACAACTGCTTGTGAAAATGGTGCTGAATACCTTTATATCACAACATCAGACGAATGTGAGATAAAAGTGGTAGAAAAAGCGTCAGACAGCTCCTCTAGACTGTACTACACAAAAATTAAGCCAGCTCGAGAATACATTGCGATGCCAACTATATTTAAAAACTCCGAGTCATTTACAATATGGCACGAAAGACTCGGACACCCTGGATTAAGGATGATGCGAAACATCATAAATAGCCCTGCTGGTCATGGCATTAAAACCACACAAATTCCTAAAGACTTTCCATGCGTGTCTTATGCTAAAGGAAAACTAATAACTAAACCCGCTTACCTAAAGATAAAGATCGAGTCATTGGGTTTCCTGGAGAGAATCCAAGGTGACATATGTGGTCCTATTCACCCCCTGTCGGGGCCGTTTAGGTACTTTATGGTCCTTATAGATATTTCTACTAGGTGGAGCCACGTATGCCTGCTGTCTATAAGGAACCACGCTTTTGCAAAACTTATTGCCCTGATCATCCGATTGCGCGCCAGCTTCCCGGAGAACAGCATAAGAGCAATTAGGATGGATAATGCTGGAGAGTTTACCTCAAAAGCATTTAATGACTTTTGTCTTGTCCTGGGCATCAATGTAGAGCATTATGTGCCTCATATGCACACACAAAACGAACTTGCTGAATCCTTAATAAAAATAATAAAATTAATTGCCAGACCACTTCTACAAGATAGCAGACTTCCTACCAACAGTTGGGGACATGCAGTGCTGCACGCTGCTGCCTTAATCCAATACAGGCCATCTGCATATCACTCTACTTCCACTCATCAATTAGCGTGTGGACAACAACCAATGATTTTCCATTTGCGAAAGTTCGGTTGTGTTGTATATGTACCAATATCACCACCCCAGCGTACAACTATGGGACCTCACCGGAAGCTGGGGATATATGTAGGTTATGAAAATCTATCCATAATCAAATATTTAGAGCCTAAAATTGGGGATCTGTTTACGGCTCGATACGCTGATAGTATCTTCGATGAAGAGCATTTCCCAGCATTAGGGGGAGGATTGTACCTTAATAATAAAAAATACCAAGAAATAGAATGGAGTGCTAGTAGCATTCAATCGCTTGATCCACGCACTAAAGATACTAAACTTGAAGTTCAAATAATAATAAACCTGCAATAATTAGCAAATAATTTGCCAGATACATTTACTGAGAGGAGTATCAAAATCGCATATTCCCACGATTAATGCACCAGAGAGAGTGGAAATACCCATGGAGGGCATGAACTCTATCCAACTCCCTAATCCTAGAAAAAGGGGGAGAGATCCAGATGACTAGGTACGAGCCAAGCGAGGATGCCCGCAAAGGCAAGTTGCTAGAGAGAATGCATTACGCTCCCATTCAGTGGTCCCGGAAGAGATACACCCTGAAGGTGAAAGTTCTAGTGCAACTGTGCGCACAAATACAAATAATAGCACAAGGACAATGGAACAACCAGGCTCAAGTGATTTGGGAAATCATGATGAGCCAGATGATTCAGTTGAAGAAATTTTCATAAACTATGCTGAATTTGGAGAACTGTATAACTGAAAGACTACAAATGTCGACATTAATTTCATCTCTAAGATCGCTGACGCAATTGAGGATCCTGAACCAAAGTCCATGGTAGAGTGTTGGAAGCGCTCAGATTGGGTCAAATGGAAAGAAGCAATAGAGACGGAATTGCGCTCACTTTATAAGAGGAAAGTATTCGGGCTAGTCGCCCGCACGCCCCCCAAAATATTCCTAGTAGGATACAAATGGGTATTTATCCGAAACAGGGATGAAAACAATGTGGTGGTGAGATACAAAGCGAGGCTCGTAGCACAAGGGTTCACGCAGAGACCTGACATCAATTACAATGAAACATATTCTCCAGTTATGAGTGGTATAACATTCTGATATTTAATATCTATAGCAGTAGGTTTAAACTTGAAAATGTAGATGATAGACGTAGTGACTGCATACTTGTATGGGTTCTTGGATTCGGATATATATTTGAAAGTTCTAGGTGGATTGAAAATTTCAAATTCTAAAACAAATCGCAACATGTACAACGTTAAGTTGGAGAGGACGTTGTACGGGCTTAAATGGTCTGGTCAGATGTGGTACAACCGGCTAAGTGACTTCCTCCTGAAGAAGGGATATATTAATAATATTGATTCTCCCTGTGTATTTATTAGGAAATCCTAGAAGGGTTTTTGTATCATCTCAGTCTATGTTGATGACTTAAACATAATAGGCTGCGCAGAGGATATTGAGGAGGCGAGCACCTACCTCAAGGCGGAGTTTGAAATGAAAGACTTGGGTAAAACCAAGTTTTTCTTGGGCCTGCAAATCGAGCATCTCCCTGAAGGAATTTTTGTACACCAGTCAACCTACACGAAAAAGGTCCCGGAGAGATTTAATATGTCAAAGGCTCATCCTCTAAAGGCCCCAATGGTTGTCAGATCACTTGAGAAGGACAAGGACCCATTTAGACCAAAAAGTGATGATGAGGAACCTTTAGGACTTGAAGTTCCCTATTTCAATGCAATTGGAGCGCCGATGTATATTGCAAATTGCACAAGGCCTGACATTGGTTTCGCAGTAAACTTGCTAGCTCGTCATAGTGCAAACCCAACCAGAAGACATTGGGTAGGTGTTAAGACAATACTTAGGTACGTCAAGGGCACTGAAGATCTTGATCTGTTTTTCCGGAAGAATCAAGACCTAAGCTTGGTAGGCTATGCAAATGCTGGATATTTGTTCGATCCACATGATGCAAGATCACAAACTGATTTCGTGTTTCTTTGTGGAGGTGCTGCCGTATCTTGATGATCGTGCAAACAATCTTTAGTAGCAACATCTACAAATCACGCTGAGATTATTGCATTATATGAAGCCACACGTGAATGTGCTTGGCTGCGACGAATGACTAACCATATCCAGAAGTCATGTGGTCTTAATACTACTAAAACTCCCACCATTATCTATGAGGATAATGCAGCACGTGTTGCACAAACGCAAACGTATATTAAGAGTAATATGACCAAACATATATCTCCTAAATTTTTCTACGCTCCCGAACTCCATAAGAAGGGTGAGGTGAGTGTCTTGCAAGTCCAGTCATGTGACAATCTTGCTGATTTGTTCACTAAATCTTTACCAACTGCTACATTCACAAAGTGTACCCGCGGTATTGGCATGAGATGACTAAGAGACCTGCAGGATTCAGGGGGAGATTACCCCCGAGTATTTGCCCTTATTCACGGACCCAGAAGATCTTGATTTCGGTAATCCTGAAGATTATAAATTGTCCTGAAGACATCTGTTGCACTCTTTTTCCCATAAATGAGTTTTACAGAAGTTTCTCACAAATGTTGCACTCTTTTTCCCATAAATGAGTTTTACAGAAGTTTCTCACAAATGTTTTTTTAACGATGCAACATGTGCAATACATCTAGCGACACTATGCACTCTTTCTCCATATTTTTTCCACTGGATTTTTTGGAGTTTTAATAAGGTATAGTTGATCGCGGTATTCGCCCAAGGGAAGTGTTGAGAAATCTCTAAAACTAGGGATAATTGTGGGCTCATACCAAATATACCCCTGGAGGGTCAAGACTATATAAAGGAACATGTACCCATCTATTATGATAAGACAGAATAAGTTCCACCTACATTATCTCATGTGTCCTTATCTCGGATGCTATTGGGAAGGGATACGGGTGATCTTCTACATCTTCCTCACGTCTCATCTGCTATCGGGAGGGAAGGAAACCGGATCAGGGATCCACGACTGCACCGTTACTTAGTAAAAACGATCTCTCTCCGGCTCTCCCACTGCCAAGGACTTCCTCCCGGATACTACAGACTTGTTTGGATGCGGCCCTCAACCAGCTGTTGCCAGGCAGCGATCGTGGCCTTAGGCCAACGAATTCAAGCGCCTGGATGCGTTGCCTGGCACAGGTTTCTCAGGACTCAATCCAAACAAGTCCTACCATACTGCTTACCCAACCTCGCAATGACCAGGTTGAATTCGCTTCTCCTCGCCCACGTTAGCCAGGAACGGTAGTGTGTGCCTGTAACTCCAGCTCAAGGAGGGCTAAAGAGTGGGTAAGAGGGGGAGCCTGCTTGAGCCCATGTCAAAACTAGCCCGCCGAAAGGCATGTTGTGGTGCCCGGTACACCGGACGTCCAAGAGGTGCGAATTTTTTTATTTTTTATTTTATGAATTTGTAGAAATAAATAGGCGATCCAAAAATTTGCAGAAATGATCTCTGCCGCTGGATCAAACGGCGGTAGCGCCTTTTGAAATGGCGGTTGGAGCGGTGAACGTAGCTACCGCCATTTGAAATGATGGTTGGAGCGCTGAATGTAGCTACCACCGTTTGAAACAGCGGTAGCCTGTTACCGATGATTGAAAGGGCATAAACGGCGGTAGCTAGCTCCCCCATCCAACGGCTGGTTTTGTTGTGTGTTGGCAGCTATAGCCGGTTCAAACGGCTATAGCCATTTGAAACGGCTATAACTTGGATTTTTTTATTTTGTTTTCGTGTAATTTTTTCTCCTAGTAGAAAAAATATCAAGTAACATTAGCAGCACTAAACATTCAGATACATCACTTTTGGTTACAATATGAAACTTCGTAATTTGAGAGAGGTAGAGCGCTTTGAGAAAATAATTGAAAATGAATTAACTCCCGGCCATTAGATAGATAGCTATTTCCAGCCAAATTACAATAGATAGAAACGAAATTCATGCACAACATACGAACAACAACGACTCTAGAATGAACAATTAATTATAGATTGCAGTGGCATGTGCGGCACGGATGCTATCCTAAACATGTGTCGTCGCTAAACCTAACATGCCTTAGGTAATTGAAAATGCTGGGATAAAGTCATATCTACTTTCTAGTGGAACTAGCTTTGGGAGAGCTGGGAGGGTCCAACCTCATAGTAGTCAGCACCTCCAGAGGATGGTGGAGACGGGGGCGATCCTTGTTGTGGTGGTAGGGGCACTTGCACCATGGATCGGTGCAAATCAAGTTACCTACGATGTTAATAGGTGAAGATCCGAGCTTCAATCTCCATCCTACTCCCCTCCCCTCCTTCATCTCCTCCCTCCCTCCCTCCCTTTCTTTCTCTTCTCCTCCCTCCCTTTCTTCCTCTTCTCTCCCGGACGATCCCTCCCTTCCTCTTCTCTCCCGGCCGCTCCCTCAGCTCCCTCCCTTCTCTCATTTCTGGGCGTCCAGAAATAGGCGTGTGTGCGCCCAAGGTGGCCGCTCCGCAGCTTTTAAAGACGCGGGACAACTCCCACCAAATCAGGTGGCGGTAACAATCTCGCTTCTGCCGTTTGAATCGGCGGGGCCTGTTACCGCCCCCTGATCCGTCGGAAACCGGATACTACCGGATGCCACGGTGAAAATTGCCTCATCCCACGCGCCGCTGCAACCCATGTGCCGCCCGCTGGGTCAGAGGGTGGTAAGCGGATTTGGCAGCTGACGTGGCGGATGCGCGAAGCTACCGTTGTTTCACCCGGTGGTATCTTCTCTTACCGCCGGTTGAGACGGCGGTAGCTGTTTACCGCCGTTTCATCCGGTGGCATATGTCTATTTCTACAAATTTTAGGATCACCTATTTATTTCTGCAAATTCGTAAATAAAAAAAATTCAAGAGGCGCGGCGCAGCAGACACCCAGCTGTGTTGGAAGATACCCTGGCCCGCCGGCCACGTTGCGCTCGTTGGGTGCAGACCTGAACCAGGCTGACCTGTTGAGAAGAGGCCCGATAAAATGGGGCGCTCTGTGTTGGGCCGTTGTACTGCGAAACGCAGGCGGTCGCTGAAGGCACGCACTTAGGCCGTTGTTGAGGCAGGCCACCAGACTGGTGTTGTGATTTGTGAAAGTTTGCGCGCGCTCCGCTGGTGGGTGATTCGGGCTTATGCTGATTAGGGGGCTGGCTTTGGTGGCCCACGAGGCCGGACGATGTGCCGGCAGGAATTAAGTCGAAGGTTGTGGGCTTCGGGCCCCAGCTGCCCGTATACGCCGTGCAGGGTTTCCACGGAGTTCAGGCGGCTGGTGGTGCCGAACGAATCGTTCGAGCGCGGTCGCTCGGGCTGTGGGCGCCACACGCGCAGCCCGCTTCGTGGTGCGTGGGCTCGCAGACTATCCCCTCCTACCCACTCTTGTGTTCTCCTCTTTCTTTTTTTTTCTTTTTTTTTCGCGCCTCTTCTGCCATGTCTTTAAAAGTATAGACTAGTATACTACTATAGCTAACACGATGAAATTTTAGTTTTCGGAGTATAGCTTTATGTTGTCGGTAAAAATATACAGTTCTTGAAGATTATTTCTACAAAATGTGTGTTTTTCAGGTGTAGACCCGAATTTCGCACGGCACGGCGCAGCGTCAGCTTGCTGGCTTATCATGTCGTACCATCAAATCATTCGTCGATCCAGATCGTTGTACGGTGGGCGTTTGATCACGGAATTAATTTTTTAATTTGATCACAGATGTTTGATACCAATTAGAAAAGGACTAAACGTGAACTAATTATAAAAACTAATTGCATAAGTCGTGGCTAATTCGCGAGACGAATATATTAAGCCTAATTAATTCATGATTAGCTTTACTATAGCACTATATGATCAAATCATGAACTAATTAAGTTTAATATATTCGTCTCGCAGTTTTCATTTATACAATTAGTTTTATAATTAATCTATATTTATAACTTCTAATTAGTACCAAGTATTCGATGCGACTTTAATCTGGGTCTCCAAACCTCGGCTGCTAGCCCCTGCTGCCATTCTGCCGCTTCCTCCACTGTTCGCAAGCACGGCGCGGTACGAGGCACCTACGGGATCACGACGCGCCGCTCATCCATCCATGATCCATGCCATCATGCGCCCCAACGGCAGGCATTGTCTGGCCCAGACAACTCCCCAGCGCCCAGCGCCAGAGTGCCCTGGCATCCCCGCCGATTCGTTCCTGGGCATGCGACAGTGGAGGAGACGCCGAGTTTCGCCCTGTGCCAACAGCTGCCTTACGCAGCAGCTGTGCGCTGTACCCCGAGACCAGATGATTGGCACCAGTACGTAGCCATGGCGATGCCGCCGCTCTGGCCTCTGGGACCGGGGCTTCTTCACTGTGCACCAAATGGTGACTCCTTTTTGGTCGTGCCCGTACACGAGTGACGAGGCGAGTGTTCGACTGATCATCGAAATCTGACGAGACGCTTGAGGCGACGATCAACAACGACGGCTGCTTGCACTGTCTGTCCTGCATGGCCGCATTACTCGACAAGAGCAGAGCTGTCAGGCAAGCTAGCTCGTGTAAGGCCTGGTTTGGTTGGTTTGCTTATTTTTAAGCACCCGTCACATCGAATGTTTAGATACTAATTAGGAGTA